>NW_028295143.1:0-200239 GCF_964341445.2 Mesoplodon mirus | reverse complement strand
AAGTGTCTTTGATGTGGGTTTATCATCTTTGCAGGGACCACAGACAGATTGCCCCAGGGGCAGGGTGCCTTGTACCATAGAGCTGGGTGAAAGCACATGGATTCAAAGCAGAGATTCTTAACATTGTTGGGCTCTGTGATATCTTCAAGAATCTGATGAAAACACAGGACCCTCTGGCCATAAAAATGCAGAAATGACGTTTTTGCTTATGATTTCCAGGATTTCATCAATCCTACTTCAAATTCCCCTGATTGAGAGGAAAGGGAACATAATTCTGTTTTTGTAATGGTCTCAATTTATGAAAGAGATGATTGTTCCTGCCTTAGAGGAACCAAGTTTAGTGGAAGATAGACATAAAATATACAAAACTTTTCAAGCATCAAATCTGAATGGAACCGATAAATATAAGGTGTTAAAGAGGTGCAAAGTGGTCACATGCTGCCAGGGTACATGAGGGGAGGCTTCAGAGAAGAGCTGGGATTGAAAGCTGAAAGGAACTCTGTCTCACTCGGACATCTAGGTGACTATTCTTTTAAAAATTATTATTAATTTATTTATTTTTGGCTGCATTGTGTCTTTGTTGCGGTGCGCCAGCTTCTCACTGTGGTGGCTTCTCTTGTTGTGGCGCACGAGCTTAGTTGCTCTGCGGCATGTGGGATCTTCCCAGACTAGGGCTTGAAACCACGTCCCCTGCATTAGCAGGCGAATTCTTAACCACTGTGCCACCAGGGAAGTCCCCATAGGTGACTTTTTAATTTAACTTTAAAATCAACTTTATTGAAGTATGAATTACATTCAACAAGGTGTACCCATTTTAAGTATGTAATTTGATGAGTTTTGACAGATGTGTCTGTCTATATTGTCATCGCCAAAGTCAAGATACAGAACACTTCCAATACCTGCAAAAAGTTCCTTCTTGTCCTTTTACAGTCAGTTTCCCAGGCCTGGCATCAGGCAACCACTGACATGCTTTCTTTCACTATGTATTAGTGTTTTCTCTTCTAGAAATTCATATGAATGGAAGCACACAATAAGTACCCTTTTGCATGTGGCTTCTTTGGCTCCTCATGTTGTTGTGACTCATCCGTGTAGTTCATATTAGTAATTCATTTCTTTTTATTACTGGAATAGTAGTCCATTGTCTGAATATATCTGGGGAACTTTTTATATTCTGTTATCTTAATGCCTATTTGCCTTACTGTATTTTTGTCTCTAAGGTGTCACACACCATTCTTAGTATTTTCATTCATCACTTGTACTCGGATAAAAAAATCGTTGCCTCAGACTTAGGGACTTTTTAAATTTTGTTGGTTTTCCATTTTTCTTTCATGTTTTAGGTTTTTAAAAATGAAAAGTTTGGTTTTTTAAATTATAAAAGTAATATATATTTACTGTAAAAATTTAAGAGGGTAATATAGTTAACGTATATCTCCTCCACCCTGGGATGAACACCTTTAACATTTTATAGAACCTTCCAGGCTACTTTTTTATGGATATATGAGTGAATATATATTTGTGTGTATGTGCATAATGGCCTCATACATTTCTGTAAGTTACTTTTTTCTTTAATGATATAACGTGTGTAACTGTGGGTTCACATTAGCTTAATCACATAGTATTCCATTGTAAATAATATGTGGTAATTTAATTAGTACCCCTTCGATAGAAATGACGAAATCATTTTTTCTAGTTATTTGTTATATCAACGCTGATTTGAACATCTTTACATGTACTAGGTCAGCAGTCAAGCTCAGTTTTGAAACTTATGTCTTCTACCTGAATTTGCTTAAAAGTAAATGATAGCCTAAGGAATTAGATTTCATTTGTCAACAGAAGTGTAATTATGAGTAGTAAATAATTTCACAAAATGTTTTATCAAAACTGCAGATGCGGCCTTACCTGCTGACCCTAAGGGAAAAGATGGGCACGGGCCACCTGGCACAGCAGAGGAATCCCCAAAGGAGTTTACAGATGCAAAACATGAGTCACTCTTCAGCCTAGAAACCAACTTTCTCGAAGAGGAAAGAGGAGGCAACTGTTCTCTGAAAGCATCACAAGGTCAGAGCACAGCTCATGTTGTTTGAATTCAGCTGGTGCTTAGTATGGGTGGTTGTGGTCTAATACCTGTTAAATCTCTTGTTATTGGAATGAGCAGTAATAGAAACAGATAGTTTAGCAGCTAGATGTAGAGCTGGAAAGAAATGCTTCTCCGAGATCTTTTGTGTTTTTCAGGGTTAGGCAGTGTTGCGAGTGGGCGCGGCTGTTCATGAGGACAAACAGTTGAACAATGATAGCACGGAAGGCCAGTTCCTCAAAGCTCACGATCCACAGCTGGGGTCAGGGGAAGACTTCTGATTTTTTTCCCCAAGCAGGGAAGGGAGAGAAAGAGGAGAAAAGTACTTTGCATTTTTCTCTCTATCCTTCACTTGCTCTTCCTTACTGGAGCAGTAATTTTACAGATTTGTGAGACCCGGCAGTGGCTAATCTGATTGGTCCTTATTACCAGGAAGCACCGCAGAAGCCAGAAAGCTCCACCCTGTCTCCCCAGTCTCTCTCTTTATTTTTGGCTGCATTGGGTCTTTGTGGCAGTGCGTGGGCTTCTCACGGTGGTGGCTTCTCTTGTTGTGGAGAGCAGGCTCTAGGCACGCGGGCTTCAGCAGTTGTGACATGCAGGCTCAGCAGTTGTGACACATGGGCTCAGTAGTTGTGGCTCGCTGGCTCTAGAGCTCAGGCTCTGTAGTTGTGGCGCATGGGCTTAGTTGCTCCGTGGCATTGGCAGGCGGATTCTTTTTTTTTTTTTTTTTTTTGCGGTACGCGGGCCTCCCACTGTTGTGGCCTCTCCCGTTGCAGAGCACAGGCTCTGGACACGCAGGCTCAGTGGCCATGGCTCACAGGCCCAGCCGCTCTGCGGCATGTGGGATCTTCCTGGACTGGGGCATGAACCCATGTCCCCTGCATCGGCAGGCGGACTCTCAACCACTGCGCCACCAGGGAAGCCCGGCAGGCGGATTCTGAACCACTGTGCCACTGGGGAAGTCCCCATAGGCGACTGTTTAATTTAACTTTAAAATCAACTTTATTGAGGTATGAATTACATTCAACAAGGTGTACCCATTTTAAGTATACAATTCGATAAGTTTTGACAAATGTGTATATTTATATTGTCATCGCCAAAGTCAAGATACAGAACACTGGGCCATGCCTCTGTCCCAATGACTGTTACTTAGACAAGCCTGTGGTAGGCTGAGGCAGGGCTCTGCTGTCTCTCAGGTCCTGTGTCTTAGCCTGTGCCTGGGTGGGCACGTCAGGTTGGTCTCATTCTGCGTCCTGACTGCCTTTTTTGGTCCCAGTGCCATTCTTCAACCAGCGGTGCCACTGAAGTTGAAATTTTAATCCTCATTTGGTTCTGTTAGCTATTCTAGACAAGAGGAAGAAGTAGCAGGTAGAATTTGGGCAAAAACCGCGTTCTGAACTCAAAAAAAGTTAAAAAAAAAAACAAAAAAACCCTGGAGGAAACATTAGGAGGCTTGACTATCCTAAAGTTTCTCTGGTTGTTTGGTCTGTACTGATATATTATCACCTAGAATTCTTATTTCCTATTGTTCACCTTTATCTTAGGTCTTAATATAAGGTGCACTGCATTTGAAGTTTTACTACCTGGGTCCCTGAATGGGTCATTTAACTTTGCTTCTTACGTGAGTGGGGCTGGAAGAGAAGGTTGGGTGGCCAGTGCAGAGCACTGACCCTGCCATTTTGATCATTTGTTCACCTCAGTTGAGTGTTGAGCATTTACATTTGTCTTCCAGTGCAGGTTAAATCAGACGTGGTACCTGCCCTCAGGGATCTTGCAGTCTAGTTAGGTGAGGTAGGACATGCACATATATGTGTTGGTGTGGATAACTGAGGGCAGGGCGCTTGAGAGAAAGTGATGACTGTCTATAGGGGACCAGAGATGGCTTCTTTGGAGCCAGAACTGTGCCTGACACAGTAGGCTCTTGGGAAATAGTTATTTATTGTGAGTCAGGGGGTAACATTCAACGGATACTATTTGGATATATAGAAATGCGGTGAACAAGAGGATAGAATTTTCAGTTAAAGGAAGGAAAGCCACAGTGGCAGAAGAATTTGAGAGCCATGTAATTCAAAAATTACATTAGAGAGGTAGGTTAGAGGTGTATGTTGAATTTCAGTCCAAGAAGTTTCTTCAAAGGTTTTTGAGGTGGGGAATAATGTGATTAAAGAAATGCTTTAGGGAGATGAACCTGTCAGAAACTTTTAAGCTCTGGACTGGGATAAATGATGGGGAAAGTTGATGGGGAAAAAGATGAGTTAACATCATGAAAACAGGATGTCATTCACAGGAGAAGACTGGAAAATCCCTGTCATTTGCCCTAAGTGTTCTAATATTCTTTATTTCTGAATTAGATCCATTTGCACAACATGTAAACAAAGAACTGAAAGAAAAAGAAATCCAGGCTGTTGCCACAAATCCCAAAACTACCCACCAGCTAAAAGCAAGCAGTGGTCTTGGGTTTTAGTGGTCTCCCTGAATGTATGATACACACCCGTGGCAGATGGCTTGAGAGGGAGCAAGATAGAGGAAGACTGGAAGAGCCCAGTAAGGCACAGGCATAGCTAGAAAAGGCACTGGGAAGCTGGAAGGTGGGGACCAATAAGATAAGAATGCTTTGGAGACAGGTACACCAGGGTTTAGACCAACGTCTGCAAGGGGCTATCTCATGACCTAAGGCAAGTTAATCTACCTTTTTAATCTTCACTGTTCTCATCTGTTAGAGGGGGACAGTAATGCCTGCATCAAAATAAAGTAATTTAGTTTACTGGAAGACATGTACAAAGTGTTCAGTCAGACAGTAGCTACTGCTGTTCATTTGTTTGAAATATCTGAGATAAGTTCACACCTAAATTATTCAGTATGGAGCAGTTTTTGCTTCTTTTTTCGGTGATTTTTTTTTTCACCACTGATGCTATTCATAAGAATTGGTCATCCTTGTTTCATTGAAATTTTTATTGAGGTAATAATTATAGATGCAGTTGTAAGAAATCATACAAGGGTATCCCATGTGCCCTTTGCCCGGTTTCCCCCAATGGTAGCATCTTACAAAACTGTAGTACAATATCACAAGTAGGAAATTTCCACTGATACAACCTACCTGTCTTATTCAGATTTCCTCACTTTTGCTCCTGCTCCTTTGTGTTATTTAGTTCTATACTGTTTTATCACGTGTAGGTTGCCCTGGCCACCACCACAGTCAACATACAGAGCATTTCCAGCACCATCAAGATCCCTCCTCTTCCCTGGTGCCATTTTATAACCACACCCACCTCCCTTCCCCCATTCCTAACCCTTGGTAACCGCTAATCTGTTCTCCATTTCTATAATTTTGTTATTTCAAAAGCGTTATATAAATAAAATCATACAGGTTGGCTTTTTCTCACGCAGCATAATTCCTTGGAGGTTCATCCCAGTTGTTGGCATATATCAATAGTTAATTCTTTTTTATTGCAGAGGTCATCCTTTCTTTATTGCTAAGATCAGCAGTTTTGTTACAGTGCAAAAATTCCCAAACTGGTATTCCACAAAATACTATTCTTTTCAATTCTAATATATGTCTCCAAAAAAAAAAAAAATCCAAAACAACAACAAAAACCTTGTTCCACGTCCAAGTAAATTTGGAAAACTCTGGGTCAAACGAAGTGGAACGGAGTCCTTGTTACAGGACTCAGCAGAACCTTTAGTGTCCGATCTGCTTGTGACTCTCCCTGAGGGGGATTAGGTTTTGTGGTGGTTACCGAAGTTATTTGACCGTTGGGCCCCCTTTTCTTTTGTCTAGAGTAAATTTTGACTTCCTACAGTGTGGTCCACAGGACAGTTTGTGACCCACTGATCTAGTGAAGAGCTCACAAGGTTTCTAAAGTCAGAAACCTTGGGCTCTAACCCTTAGCTCTGTTCTCCTCTGTTTGTCTGAATCCTATAACCTCTGAACCTCAGCATTTCCTAAACTGCCAGAAGAGCATTATAGTGTTTAGCTTGTAAGGTTGTTGTGAGGATAAAGTGAGAGGATCTGTAAGTTGTGAAAGGCCTTGGTAAATTATAAAGCATTATATGAATGTAAGGTACTATAATTCATTTCTAACTTAGTTCTTGATCATTTCTCCCACAGTGGCCCATCCTGGGCCAGCTTGTCTTTTCATCCAGGTTTCAACAGTTGGAAACCTTTAAACCCCCAAAGGACATTGACTTAAAGTCACTTCATCTCCAGAAGCCTCTGGAATCCACCTGGATCAAGACCAACAGCCAGTTCCCCTCTTGTCCCCCAAATTCAAGTAGCCCCTTCACACCCCTCCAGAAAGAGCTCTTCTTAATTATGAATTCTTACCGGGACCTGTTCTACCCAGAAAGGACTGCCCTGAAGAAAGGGGAAGAGATCCGCCACGTGTACTGCCTGCATGTGATAAATCACGTTCTCAAAGCCAATGCCCAGGTGCTTGCCAACAACAGCAGATGCCGAAGCCAGAAACTTGGGTTGGGTGATGATGATGACTTCAGGGACCAAGGGCTAACGAGGCCCAAGGTGAGTGGCAGCAGCAGAACTTTGCCCTCAAGGAGGCTGTAAGGCTCTAACATATGGGTCCTGGCACTTAGCAGGTTCTCAGATGGTTTAATGATTGGAATAATGAATGAGTCCAAGAATGAGCATATTAGATGGGCCAGGTAATGTCACGGCAGTGCTGCAGACAGCTCAGTGGACTGTCTCTAACAGCAGATCTAACTGGAAAGTGGAGTAGGAGGTACCTCCATGATAATTCTCTCCTTAAAGATAAACCCTGATCCTACATAAGTAACACTCCACTATAAATCTCTTCTTTGTGATTGTCAGAGCTGGATGGGACCTTAAGGAGCCTTTTATTCAATCCCTACATATTACACCTGTGGACAGAGACCCAGATTCGTAGAGGACCTTGCTAAAGAGAACCAGAGAAAAAGTAGCAGAGACAGGACTAGAACCAAGGATTCCCTTCACTAAGCCACATAAATATGTAGACCTTGGAAAACAAAATCCCTGTTTTTGCATTGTATCCTTATTACTGCTTAAAGTGATGATTACATTTATGTGGCTCATAAGCCTAAGCTCCAGTGGATTGGGAGCTTACGTCGTTGAATTCTGTCTACGTTTTTCATGATGTGCTGGAGCTAGATACTGTGCCACCCATACCCCCTTACCCTTTAGCCTCTGTGTCTATATTGAAGAAGCCTCATCTTCTTAGATTCTTCTCATTGGGCTTAATAGGATTTTAGGATTTTGATACTGATATGGCTCTTAGAGATTTCTTAGTCCAACCCTCTTGTTTGATAGTTGGGGAAACCAAAGCCTAGACACTTACTTAGTGTGACAGCCGGGACAGTAACTTGGCCCTCTTCAAAACTGATCCATCATCCCTGCACTGTACCAAACTGAATCACTACACCCCTCTGGCTGTGCTGGTTGCCTTTCTGAGAAACTATCTCAGAATCTTGAACATCAGGATAATAAGATTATCTGTTTCCATTTAGAATTGCAAAATAGAATATGAGGTAGATTACCCATGAGTCACATTCAGAATTTGGTGAATTGTCTGATCTGACTGGGGTTATATCCATTGATTGTATTGTTTACACAAGGGTAGTTAGAAGGTAATCATTTGTTAAGCATCTTCTGTTTTTTTTTCCTCAACAGTTAAAATTGAGCACTTTTGGAAATGTTTGGAAAACTGAATCCTATATTTCCCATTGAAATATCATCTTATTTCAGAAATCCTTTATCATCATTTCTGAAAAATGTACTAGGAAATGTACTAGAAAAGTAATGATGCTTTAGTCCTTTCCTTACTAACTTTATTCTCTACTTAATACATCTAATTCATTTGTTCAGCATATTCCTTGGGTCTTACGGATCAAAATACTGAACTAAGTTCTGTGGGAGACAGAAATGAGTAACATTTCTTGTCCTCAAAGAGCTTTGTGTGTTTATGCCCTTGGGTTTTTGCTAATGGACACCTCTGTTAACGGCATTGACTTACCTCAAAGAGTATTTCTGGGCTTCCCTGGTGGCGCAGTGGTTGAGAGTCCGCCTGCCGATGCAGGGGACACGGGTTCGTGCCCCAGTCCAGGAAGATCCCACATGCCGCGGAGCGGCTGGGCCCGTGAGCCATGGCCGCTGAGCCTGCGCGTCCGGAGCCTGTGCTCCGCAGCGGGAGAGGCCACAACAGTGAGAGGCCCGCGTACCGCAAAAAAAAAAAATAAATAAATAAAATTTCTACATTCTGCTTAAGAATTAACCCCACCCCCACCCCAAGGAGCCATGAGATTGAAGTCCATAGGACATGGTGCTGTGGGTCGGAAAGATGCTCAGCCTTCAGTACTGAGCCAGGTCCTATGTAAAGGGGGTGACACGGATGTGGTCCTTGGCCAGGGGCTGTGGAACGGAGGGCTCCTTAGGTCCCCAGCAGGCTCACCTCGAGCTGTCCTTCCTTCCCCTTGCCCCTCCAAGGCTGCCCATCACTCCCTCCACAGGTGCCGATAGTGGTGCCATTCCGGGAAGCTGCTTTGCGGGTGGTACAGCTCTTCATCTGTCTTCTTGAGGGCGACAGCAAGAAGAAAATAATTGTAAGCAACAAAAAGAGGTTTAATGGAGAGTATGGCTCAGATCCCAAGGAGAGACCACCCAACCTGAAGAGGCCTGAGGATTATGAAGCTGTATTTGTCGGCAACATCGATGACCACTTCAGGACTGGTAATTCCTCCTTGTCAAAACTGAGACCCTGAGGGACCTGAGGTGTGAGGTGCACATAGCTGGAAGCTAGAAGCCTGGAATTAGGCATTCTTTCAGAGGGTCACTGTCTCAGCCTCCTAGCAGAACCAGGACGCATTTGAGACCACTCGTCTGCCAGGGGAGAGTCTTGCCTTGGCTAATGGGGTACATACTTGGCTAATGGGATGGAGTGTCTGTGAAGGCATGTATGAAAGGCACCTGCATGTTTATAACAAACGTCTCAGCATGCCTATAGCTGGTAGCTCACAGTCAATGCTACAGGGCTTCTTGGGGGAGTTGGAGCTGATGGGGCTGGGTGGGTCAGTCTGGGGAAGATGAATAAACTAGAGCATCTGTACGTAATGGACTTCCCTCCTGCCTGCCATGTGGAGTGCCCACACCTGAATTATCTCCACTCTGGACTTACTGACTCCCACCCAGCTTTGCACATTTTTGCTTGTTTGTCATTCAGCTCCCATGTACTTGGTTGCTTGTTCATTGAAAAAGTTCCTGGAAAATATTTATTAGTCACGTATGCCCATTTACCACTTATTAAGCATCTACTATGTGCCAGGCACTGTTAAGCTGGAGATATGGAATTAAAAGTTACTGTTAAGCAAGTCCAGCCTTAAGACAAATCAGACAGTATGGGATGAGATGTGTTACGGTTAGAGGATAGTGGGTGTTCTAGTTAAAGTATTTAAAGCAAATATCCTTACTCAAAATGGGCTCAGGACTGTTAGGGAAGGCCTTCTGTTGGAGGTACCATCCATACTATGTTGAAACCTGAGTCAGATTTAGCCAGGTACAAAGTAGAGCGATGAGAGTGGAAGAAAAAGTTTCAGACAGGAAATGGCAAGTGTGGAGGCATCAGGGTGAATAAACCGGCAAGACTTAGGATTCAGAGGCTTTAGCATGGCCGGAGTGTGCAGTGCAAGGGGATTAGAGCTTACAGTTAGTTTTAAACATATGCAGGCGGCCAACAAGGAGCTGATAAATCAGTCTTTTGTTTAATTGATATATAATTGACATATTAGTTTCAGGTGTACAACATAGTGATTCAATGTCTATATACCTTACAAACTTATCACAACAATAAGTAAAGTTACCGTTTGTCACCATACAAAGTTAATGCAATATTATTGACTATATTCCCCATGGCATACATTGGATCCCTGTGACCTGTTCACTTTATAACTGGAAGTTTTATACCTCCTGATCTCCCCCATCCATTTTGCCCACCCTCCAACCCCGCCCTCCCTGCTGGCAACCACCAGTCTGTTCTCTGTATCTATCTGTCTGGTTTTTTGTTTTTGAGATTCCACATATAAGTGAAGTCACATGCTGTTGATATTTGTCTTTGTCTGACTTATTTCACTTACTGTGATACCCTCAAGGTCTATCCTTGTTGTCGCAGATGGCAAGATTTCATTCATCTATGGCTGAGTAATATTCCATTGTGTGTGTGTGTGTGTGTGTGTGTGTGTGTGTGTGTGTGTGTGTGTGTGTACACACCGCATCTTTATCCATTTGTCATCTGTGGACACTTAGGCTGCTTCCATATTCCATATTTTGGCTATTATAAATGTTGCATTGAACGTAGGAGTGCATATATCTTTTTGAATTAGTGGGTTTTTTTCTTTGGATAAACACCCAGAAGTTGAGTTGCTCAATTGTATGGTGATTCTATTTTTAATTTTTGAAGAACATCCATACTGTTTTCCATAGTGGCCACACCAATTTACATTTCCACTAACAATGCACAAGGGTTCCCTTTTCTCCACATCTTTGCCAGCATTTGTTATTTCTTGTCTTTTGGATAAGACCTATTCTGACAGGTTTGAGGTGATATCTCATTGTGGTTTTTTTTCTCTCTGTGCTTTGGTTAATAGCAACTTATAATACATGGTGGCTGTAAGAATTTATAACTCCAAAATCACAGCCTATCATTTTATATTATTTCATTTTGATCACAGCACTTACTAGCCACCTGATACATTCTTCTTTTTTTTTTTTTAATTGGAGTAGGTATAGTTGATTTACAATGTTGTGCTCATTTCTGCTGTACGGCAGTGACTCAGTTATACACATATATACATCCTTTTTTATATTCTTTTGCATTATGGCATATCCCAGGAGATTGGATATAGTTCCCTGTGCTATACAGTAGGACCTTGTTGTTTACCCATTCTAAAGGTAATAGTTTGCATCAACTAACCCCAGACTCTCAGTCCATCCCTTTCCCCACCCCTGACCTTGGCAACCACAGGTCTGTGAGTCTGTTTCTGTTTTGTAGATAGGTTCATTTGTGCCATATTTTAGATTTCATATATACGTGATATCATATGGTATTTGTCTTTCTCTTTGACAGACTCCTCTTAGTATGATAATCTGTAGTTGCATCCATGTTGCTGCCAAATGGCATTATTTTGTTCATGTTTATGACTGAGTAGTATTCCATTGTATATATGTATCACATCTTTATCCATTCATCTGTCAATGGACATTTAGGTTGTTTCCATGTCTTGGCTATTGTGAATAGTGCTGCTGTGAACATAGGGGTGCATGTATCTTTTTGAATTATAGTTTTGTCCAGATATATGCCCAGGAGTGGGATTGCTGGATCATATGGTAATTATATTTTTAGTTTTCCAAGGAAACTCCATACTGTTTTCCATAGTGACTGCACCAACTTACATTCCCACCAACAGCGTAGGAGGGTTCCCTTCTCTCCACACCCTCTCCAGCATTTGTTATTTGTAGACATTTTAATGATGGCCATTCTGACCAGTGTGAGATGGTACCTCATTGTAGTTTTGATTTCTCATTGTGATTTTGATTTGCATTTTCCTGATGAGTGATGTTGAGCATCTCTACATTTGACTGTTGGCTATCAGTACGACTTCTTTGGAAAAATGTTTATTCAGGTCCTCTGCTTTTTTTTTTTTTTTTTTTTTTTTTTTTTCTGTACGTGGGCCTCTCACTGTTGTGGCCTCTCCCGTTGCGGAGCACAGGCTCCGGACGCGCAGGCTCAGCGGCCATGGCTCATGTGCCCAGCCACTCCACGGCATGTGGGATCCCCCCGGACCGGGGCACGACCCCGTGTCTCCTGCATCGGCAGGTGGATTCTCAACCACTGCGCCACCAGGGAAGCCCCCTCTGCTATTTTTTAATTGGATTGTTTGGGGGGTTTTTTTTGCGTTTTTTTTTTTTTTTTTGCAGTACGCGGGCCTCTCACTGTTTTGGCCTCTCCCATTGCGGAGCGCAGGCTCCGGACGCGCAGGCTCAGCGGCCACGGCTCACGGGCCTAGCCGCTCCGTGGCACGTGGGATCTTTCCGGACCAGGGCACGAACCCATATCCCCTGCATCGGCAGGCGGACTCTCAACCACTGTGCCACCAGGGAAGCCCCGTTTGGGGTTTTTTGATAATGAGTTACATGAGTTCTTTATATATCTTGGATCTTAACCCCTTACTAGATTTGCAAATATCCTCTCCCATTCAGTAGATTGCCTTTTTGTTTCATTGATGGTTTCCATCGCTGTGCACAAGCTTTTTAGTTTGATGTAGTCCCATTTGTTTATTTTTGGTTTCATTGCCCTTGCCTGTGGAGTCAGATCCAAAAAAATATTGCTAAGACTGTTGTCAGGGAAGTTACTGCCTATGTTTTCTTCTGGGAGTTCTGTGGTTTTCAGGTCTTATGTTCAAGTCTTTAATCCATTTTGAGTTGATTTTTGTAGATGGTGTAAGCTAGTGGTCCAGTTTCATTCTTTTGCATGTAGCTGTCTAGTTTTCCCATCACCATTTGTTGATGAGACTGTCTTTTCTGCATTGTATATTCTTGTCTCCTTTGTCATAGATTGTGACCATATAAATATGGATTTATTTCTGGGCTCTCTGTTCTGTTGATCTGTGTCTGTTTTTGTGCTATTACCGTACAATTTTGATTACTGTAGACTTGTAGTGTAGTTTAAAATCAGGGAGTGTTATACCTTCAGCTTTGTTCTTCTTTCTCATAATCAGTTTGGCTATTCAGGATCCTTTGCAACTCTGTACAAATTTTAGGATTACTCTAGTTTTATGAAAAATGTCATGGGTACTTTGATAAGGATTGCATTAAATCTGTAGATTTCTTTGGGTAGTATGGACTTTGTTTTTGAATTTTATTTATTTCTTTATACAGCAGGTTCTTATTAGTTATCCATTTAATACATATTAGTATATACATGTCAGTCCCAATCTCCCAATTCATCACACCCCCACCCCCACCCCCACTTTCCCCCCTTGGTGTCCAGTATGGACATTTTAACAGTACTAAGTCTTCCCATCTATGAGCATGGTGTATTTTTTCATGTTTCTGTCATCTTTAATTTCTTTCATCAATACCTTGTAGTTTTCCAAGTACAAGTTTTTTACCTTCTTGGTTAGATTTTTTTCTAGGTAGTTTATTCTTTTTGATGCTATTGTAAATGGATTGTTTTCTTAATTTCTCTTTCTAATAGTTCATTATTAATGTATATAAACACAACAGATTTTTGTTAATTTTGTATCCTGCAACATTACTAAATTTATTTATTAGTTCTGACAGTTTTTTGGTGGAGTCTTTAGGGTGTTCTCCATAAAGTATCATGTCATCTGCAAATAGTCAGTTTTACTTCCTCCTTTCCAATTTGGGTATCTTTTATTTCTTTTTCTTGCCTAGTTGCTGTGGCTAGGATTTCCAATACTATGTTGAATAAAAGTGGCAGAAGTGTGCATCCTTGTCTTGTTCCTGATTTTAGAGGAAATGCTTTCAGCTTTTCACCACTGAATATGATGTTAGCTGTGGGTTTATCGTATATGCCTTTGTTATGTTGAGATACGTTCCCTCTATACCCACTTTGTCAACCCATCCTTGCATCCCTGGAATAAATTCTACTTGATTATAGTGTATGGTCCTTTTAATGTATTGTTGGATTCAGTTTGCTAATAATTTGTCAAGGATTTTTGCATCTGTGTTTATCAGGCATAGTAGCCTGTACATTTCTTTTTTTGTGGTGTTTCAGTATCAGGGTTATGCTGGCCTCATAAAATGAGTTTGGAAGTGTTTCCGCCTCTTCAGTTTTTTGAAATATGTTTGAGAAGGATAGGTATTAAATCTTCTTTAAGTATTTCATAGAATTTACCATGAAGCTCTCTGGTCCTGGTCTTTTGTTTTTGGGGAGCTTTTTGATTACTGATTCAATCACATTACTAGTAATTGATCTATTCACATTTTTTCTTCATGATTCAGTTTTAGAAGATTGTGTGTTTCTAGGAATTTATGTATTTCTTCTAGGTTATCTGACTTGTTGGTGTATAATTGTTCGTAGTAGTCTCTTACGATACTTTGTATTTCTGTAGTGTCAGTTATAGCTTCTCTTTCATTTCTGATTTGGGCCCCTTCTCTTTTTTTCTTATTGAGTCTGACTAAAGGTTTGTTAATTTTGTTTATCTTTTCACAGAACCAGCTCTTAGTTTCATTGATCTTTTTTTTTTTTGTCTCCATTTCATTTATTCAGTATTTCTCATCTGACTTCTATTATTTCCTTCCTTCTTTGTTGGAAGTTTTTTCCTTTCAGCATATTTGAACATATCATGCCATCTCCTTCTGGACCACAAAGTTTCTGATGAAAAATCAGCTGATATTCTTATGGGGATTCCCTTGTCTGTAATTAGTTGTTTTTCTCTTGCTGCTTAAGATTCCCTCTTTACCTTTGACTTTTAACATATTAATTATAATGTGTCTTGGTATGAATCTCCTTGGGCTCATTTTGTTTGGGACTCTTGGTTCTTGCTGGACCTGAATGTCTGTTTCCTTCACCAGGTTAGGGACATTTTTAGCCATTATTTCTTCAGATAAGTTTTCTGCCCCTTTCTTTCTCTGTCCTCCTTCTGGGACCCCTATAATGTGGGTGTTAGTGCCCCTTTCTCTCTCTTCTTCTGCGACCCCTTAACACCGATGATAGTACACTTGATGTTGTCCCACAGTTCCCTTAAACTGTCCTCATATTTTAAAAATATTTTTTCTCTTTGCTGTTCTGTTGGGGTGATTTCTGCTACCTTGTCTGCCAGGTCACTGATCTGTTCTTTTCTACCATCTAGTCTGCTGTTGATTCCCTCTAGTGTATTTTTCAGTTCAATTATTATAATCTTCAGCTGTGTGAGCTCTGTTTAGAACTTTCTTATATTCTGTCTCTTTCTTGAGTTTCTCACTGTGTTCGTTCATTCATCTCCCAAGTTTGGTGAGCATCTTTAGGACTATGACTTTGAATTCTTTATTGGATAAATCACTTGCATCTGTTTCATTAAATATTTTTTCTGGGGTTTTATCTTGTTCCTTCATTTGGAACATGTTCCTCTGCTTCCTCATTTTGCTTGACTCTCCGTCTTTGTTTCTGTGTATTATGCAAAACAGTTACTGCCCCGTCTTGAAGGAGTGGCCCTGTGTGGGAGATGAACTGTATTTTTAACTTTTTCCTAGTTCTTGGTCATCTTATAAACTCTCTCTGTTTGTTTCACTCCCATGGAGTCTAGAAATGCAGTCCCACCCCCATCTGCCTGAGCCTGGTGCTCAAGGAGTGTCCCCTGTGTGGGCTACATGTGATTGTTGCCTCAGGTCGTGTCCCGCGAGTGGCATGAGATGGGGTAGGCGTGGCTGCTCGTTGTCCATGTTTGTCAGTGCTGCACACAGGCAGTGCAGGGCCGTGGGGTAGGGGGTACTCACCCACCACCACTGTTAGCAACTTAAGAGTGAGAGTGCAAAAAAGTGGCACCCACCAGTGCCATCAAGGTAGAGGGAATTTGTAAAAATGGCATCTGCCAGCATTCTGTCCCCAGAGAGAGTCCCAGCCAACTTCTGCCCCTCTGGTAGATGCTTTAAGATTAGCAAGTGAATCTCCTTCACATATGATCTGGGCTCTTTAAAGACTGCTACTTGTTGCTTAGGAAAGAGATGTGGGCAGGATATATAAATTTTTGTGATGATAATGTTAAAGCCATAATTAGTGAATATATTTATCCAAAGCTTTATGTAGAGTGAAAGAGAACTTGTGGGTGAATCCAGGGATTTGTTGAAGAGCTCTTTGAATATGGAAAAATAGATAAGGACCAGGTCAGTAATAGAAGTAAGTGTTAAAGTGACAGAAACCACCAGTAAGGAAAAGAACATTTCAAGGAGGGTGTGCTTATGCATTCGTGACAAGAAACACTAAAGTGCCATTGAATTGGTAACTGAGAGCTGTTGGTGACCTTGGCAAGAGTCATTTCAGTGGTGTCCTGAGACTCAGAGGCAGATTGCAGTACATTAAGGAGTGAGTGGGAGATTTTAAAGTAGAGATAATTTTTTGGAAGGTTTGCCAGTGAAGGAAAAGAAGAGGGTGGGAGCTAGAAGGGACCGTAGATGCAAAGGAGGGATGACGATGATGATTTTAATAATTAAAGCAGTTGGAGCACAATTACATGCAAAGGGGAAGATGTGGAAGGTACAAGGGGAGGCTGCAGTTGGAGAGGGTGGAAGCTAATGGCTTGGTGGTGACTCATGAACTGATGTGTGCTTGGCTGTTTTGTGTATAGGGGTGGCAATACTGCAGAGAAGCATCCGACTTTATGCCCCCTTCTATTCGTCAGACATCCTCATTGCCTCCCCTCTGGGCTTGAGGACCATCATTGGTGGAGAAGGAGAGAAGAAGAGAGATTTTGACTTTCTGTCTTGTATTAAGCTTCTCATCATTGATCAAGCTGACATTTACCTGATGCAGAACTGGGAGCATGTCTTGGTAATGCTGGTCATTAACATTTAGAGACAAGAAGCTCAGTGGTTTGAGTCTGAAATGGTTATTAAAGTCCAGATTAAAACTCAGCTTGGAAATGGAAATATTCCACATTTTCCAATTTGAAAATGGGAAATGTTGTCCCCTCTTCTACCCACAAGTTGGTCAGTAAAGTATCCAGAAAGATAAAAATTCTTGTCAACATTTTCAAATCTCCAGAAAAGATTTCTTCCCCTTAAAAGTTGCTTCTAGTAATAGACCAGTTTAGTGTGGTTGGTTGGTTGGTTGGTTGGTTGGTTGGTTGGTTGGTTGATTGATTGAAATCCCTCCTCACCAGGAATGTTTTTATCTAAAATAGTTCCTCCTATTTATGCTCGTTCTCTTTTGTTTGGTCTTCAGTGGAGATGGGAAAACATTGCTCATGATTTCTTAATTTGTGATGTTTTACAGAGAAACGTAAGATGTTTTTGTCCCCCTACTGTAATTTGTACTATAATTTTTTTTCTCCCTCTCAACATACTCTGCAATGTTTTGGGGTTTAGGATTGTGCTTTGGAACAATCCTCATCACAGAACTATAGGTTTATTTTTATAAGGCATGTGAGAATTTACCTTTTCTACAACCCCAGGACTTGGAGTAAGTTTGGGACAGATAAAGGGGAGTACTTATTTATAAAGTAGGGAATAAACTTATAGTACTTGTGACCCTTCAATATACATTACAAGGTAAAAATATGATTAAAATAGAACAGGCATGTCGATGGTTGAGTCATCTTTATTTTGAGCAAAAGGCACATGTAGTCACTCCGGGAATTTTCTAACGTTTTGGGAGCCAAGTCATGGAAGGACAGCAGCTCTGTTTTCCGTGTCATTTCCCTTCTTGTCCAAGTCTGGAACTGAGTTGCTTATAGAGTGACCAGAGTGGCATTTCAGAATTTCCTTTAAAAGAAATATTCTGTATAGGTAGCATCTTGATCCTTTTTGAGAGATCCACAAGGTGGCCAGTTTGAGCTTTTCTTCTTGTTCGCTTGACTATGGGCAAGTCACTCACCCATCTGAGCCTGTTTTCTTGTTGTAATTTGGGAGATGATAGTATCTACTTCATGGGGTTAAATAAGATGATGGGCTTATAGAAAGGTTAGCAACGCCCAACAGGTAAGTGTTCAATAAGTATTAATGGAGTATTACTTCTGCTCAAAGCATTTGATGAACCACATGAACCTACTGCCCTTGGACTCACATGGGGTGGACTTTTCTCGAGTGCGCATGTGGAACCTCAATAATTGGTCCAAGTACTATCGTCAGACGCTGCTGTTTGGGGCCCTGCAGGATGCCCAGATCAACTCTGTGTTCAACAAGTACTGCGTCAATGTGCAAGGCCAGGTGGGTTCTCTCCTTCTTTCTCTGAATTTTCATGAAGTATTGTGTATTGTTTGGGTCATGAGGCAGAAGGAGAGGACAGCATTTGGTCAACAATGGGGATAGCTCACTTCCTAATGTTCTCACTGACTCCTGGCAGGTGGCTGTGAGGAACGTCCCGATGACAGGCTGCATCAGTCATGTCCTGGTGCAGCTCCCACATGTCTTCCAGAGGATGGAACCTGAAAACCTAGCTTCAGTGATTGATGCCAGGTACCCTCCCCTGTCCCATTGGATCCCTGGGGGTCACAGAGAGGAATTTTACTTGGGCATTCAAATTTAGAATTGTATTCCACGTTGGCTTTCTTAGTTACCATTTACGAAATGAAATGAGATAATTGAATCCAATCATGCCATTGACAGAGGAGGACACTGAAGGCCAGAGAAATGGTGTGTTGTCCTAGTTCCAATAGTGTCAGGGTTAGTAAATCAAGGGTACTTTCCCCTAGACTGTGGCATTTTTAAATTACATTAATTTTTTAATGCCTCATGTCAACAACTTAATTCTAAGCCCTTCAGGGCAAGAACTGTTTTTCTAATTCTCTATGTAATTTCCCCGTCTTCTCATTGTGTTTAGTCAGGGGACCCATGGTAGCAGAATGGTGCTTAACACATGGTAGGTGTTCAGTAATTATTTGTTGACTGACTGATTGACAACTGAATGAATGAATGAATGATACAGTTACGTACTTCCTAGAATAATTCTCTGGGATATACCAGCATCACATCTATCCTTTATGATGAATAGTGTTGGCACTTACTTTTTGATGCGCTTAACAAGTTTTATCCCTATATAATCTCTTTGCAATGAGGTAGGCCAAATTGGCCTCTTAGGGGAGGTAGAAGGAGATTGTGACTTGCCCAGGGTCATGCAGTTGGCAGTGACACTATGGCTCACCTCTAGACCACTGACTCTCTGCCCTTTGCCTTTCCAAATCAGGTTTAACTTTTTCGTCAACAAGATTTTGCCTCAGTATCGTGATGCAGTCACGTCTCACACGCTTATCTATGTCCCCTCCTACTTTGACTTTGTGCGTCTCCGAAATTACTTCAAGGAGGAGGAACTGAACTTCACTCATATCTGCGAGTACACCCAGAAGTCTGGTGTCTCCAGGGCCAGACACTTCTTCCTTCAAGGAGAGAAGCAGTTCCTGCTCCTCACAGAGCACTTCCATTTCTACAAAAGGTAAAGTAGGGCCAGGTTTCAAGTGTCCTCTCTGGAGGGTCTGCTTCCAAGTGCATGGTGGGCTTTGCTGTGTTATAAGGTCCTCCCTTGCTTCACCTCCTGCAGACAAGCCAGAGTCTGGGGGGCTGGACAGACTTTTCTTGATTGGTTGGTTGGTTTTCTTTCAAAATGGGCATTGTTGGAAAAGGTGGTAGAAACGAATGAGTGACTACAGCATAACCTGTATACAGATCTGGAGTGGGTCCATACTTAGGGTACCTCCTGTAGCTGTGGGTATACCCCTCAAGAAGGATATTACAGAGTTGAGCAGCTCTCAACTGAATACAGGAAAGGGAGGAACCTGTCGTAGAAGCACAGATGAAACACCTGGGGACTGTGTGGTCTGTGGAGATGGAAGTTGAGTACAGGGTCAGTGTTCAGAAAGCTCTCATTTGTCCTGAGGCAGTGCACACACACTTCTGCACCAAGGAGAACCAGGACTAAGGGGCTCCTTGAAGTTTAGGAGAAGCAAAAGGTGAGGGGCTTAGAGGTGACTATTTAAGGGCTTCAGGGTTTGCTTCTTGCTGGCATCATTATTTGCTTTGTTCCAGTGAGTTGTTGTTTTCATTCATGTTGGAAATGGTATTTTGGGGGAGTTTGCACTCAGCAGGTCTAAAGAGCCCTTAGTTTTCCAAAAGCTTGATACATCAAAGCAAGTCCTTTAAATGAAGTGGATGGATTGGAAAACTTCCCAGCGTGATTGTCTGTAGCAAGAGTGAGCTAAGCTGGGATGAGGACTGCTCTCAAGTAGCAGCTTTTCAAGGAGAGGGCATGATGTCAAAGGAGCCCTTTCTCTTAAGTAGGCAGGACAGTCTTCTGTCTTACACTGTTCATTTATTGACCAAACTGTTTTGTCCCCAAAGTCACTATAAAGACAAACCGAACACGGGCCATTAGCTTTGTACCCTGGACCAGGTTAGTGGGTGTTTAAGTTGAATGGAGATAACCTGCAACTGCCAATTATCTCAAGGTTCCCAGCTATAGATTTTTTTGCTTGAGAGGTCACCAAGGTGATGATGGGTATTTTGATCTGCAGTGTCTTTGTGATTTGATTTTTTCATTTGACCTTGGGAAAAGTACATGTATTTTACACTTTAGTATCCAGCTTTAAAATTCTGTATTTATATTCTCTATGGAAGTAGGCCGTGTTAGACATATTGCAGTTCATTTGTGAGCTAGCAAAAAACTTTCATCCTGAGGATTTGTTTTCTTTGGGGAGATGAAACCAGTAGAATCTTAGGATGGGATGGGCATTTGGTCATGATGGCCCTCCTGAGGGGAGGACAGTTCACAGTTCTTTCTCTGAGCATTATCAGTGGGTTAGCACAGGAAGGATTCTTAAGCAGGGGGCAATCAGAAACTCTGGAGGTAGGATTTCTGGAGGTGGGAAACGCTAGTGGGGTGTTTCTGAGTGCTCCCTGCCCCAGGGAGAACCCCAGTTATAGAAGTAACAGACCTCGTCTTTATAGACTGTATGCAGGAGCCAGCCTTGCAAGTCAGTTGTGGTTGCCTCATTTATCTTTAACAGTTGTCAGGTAACATAGACATCGGGAATGTCCTTAGTTTTGGGTCCTGTCACAGTGTTACGCCATATTTGTAGGGGTCACCGAAGACCCAAAGCACATACAGGAGAGGAGGAAGGCAGGGGAAGAGGTGCAGAAGACCATGGGAATTGTTACTAACTGCCCCTCTGAAGAGGTTCTGGTCACGTGCTCTTATTTCCAGGAGATGCCTAGTCTCTACTGTGCACGAATTGGTCCTAAGAGAGATTTTCTTGGGTTTTAAATATAATACCTATTGGAATTGGTTTTGTTGTTTTATTTTGCTTTAAAAATACTCTCATTATAAGAGTATTACACAATTATTGTAGAGAACCTAGAAAATCTAGGTTAAAAAAATGGGATCACCTATCATCTTACTGATATAAATACCCATTTTGGTGTATTTCTTTCCTGTCTCTTTGATGTAAAAAACATGTGCACGTGCACACACACACAGACACAGGCATTTTAAAAAGGACACCAACATTGGGATCACAGTGTACACATTTGGATTTTTCTTTCTTTTATCTTGAATGTTTTATGTGCTTATTGAAAAAAAGCTTAAATAAGTTAGCATTTTGGTATATACTTGTATGTTATGGATGTATTTTTAAGTTAATATATATATAGTTCTACTATATCCTGCCCCCGCTCCAACTTTTTATTTGGGAAGATTTCATTTCAAAAGACATTGTAAGACTATCCCAGTGAACATCTCTAACTCCTTCCACTTAGGCTTCACCAGCTGTTAGCATTTTGCCACATTCTCATGCACCCACATTCTCTGTCTCTCCTTCTCTCTTTCCACTCACATCTCTTATTTTTTCTTCCTGAACCATTTGAGAGTAAATTATGGGAGGCTTCGTGACACTTAACTCCTCAACCTTTCAGCCTGTAGAGCTTAAAAACAACATTCTTTTATCTAACCACAACACCATTAACATACCACTTGACATTACTGCAGTAATACCATCTAATATTTAGTCTGTATGCAAATTTTCCTAGTTGTTCCCAAAATGACTATTACAGCTGCTTCTCACCACCCACCCCCCGCTCCAATCCAGGATTTAGTTAAGAATCCTACGTTGCATTTGCGTGACATGTTTCTTTAGTCTATTTTAGCAGTTCTCAAGCAGGAGCAGTTTTGCTCCCCAAGGGACATTTGGAAATATCTGGAGACATTTTTGGTTGGTACAGTTGGAGGGTTACTCTAGTGGTCTAGTGGTTCAAGCGGGTCAAGGCCTGGGTGCTGCTAGACGTCCTACAGTGCACAGGACAGCCCTTACACCAAAGAATTACCTGGCTTAAAATGGCAGTAGTGCCAGGGTTAAGAAACCCTGATCTAGAATAATTCTCTGCCTTTGTTTCTTGCTGTGATACTGATATGTTTTGAAGAGTCCAGTCCAGTTTCCTGTAGAATGTCTCACATCTGGATTTGGCTATTTTCTTATTATTTAGATCAGTGTTCCCAAACTTTGCTACATATTAGAATCCCCTTGGGGAGCTTTTAAAAATCTGAATGCCCTGGTCATACCCCAGTATCAATTAAATCATGGTGTTTGGGGATGGGGACCAATTACAGGTATTTTTAAAAAACAAATAGGTGATTCAGTGAGCATTAGAGTTCGGGGACCAAAGATTTAAACATTATTTTAGTAAGAATTCTACATAGAGGCTATTGTGTACTTCCCCCTGCATCTCCTCAAGAGGCCCAGGGTGTCAGTTTGTCCCATTTTTGGTGATACTAAATGTAATCACTTGGTCAAGGTAGGTCTGCTAAATCTTTACATTGTAAAAATACCTTTTCTGTGTAATTATAAGTAATCTTTAAGGTGTGTATAGCATCCTTTTTAATGGTTGCATAGTGTTACATTGTATGGGTATATAATTAACCCAGTTTCCTTTTAATGGGCATACTGATTTGTTGTTTTCTGTTATTATATACAATAATGCCAAGAGCATCCATATGCGTAGTTGATGGCATAGTTGCCTAGGCATTTCCTTAGGATAAATTTGGAAAGGAAAACTTATTTGTTCAAAAGCTGTACCCAGTTTAAAATTTGCTGTGTGTTGCCACTCCCATCTTCTCCCCTCCCCGGTGAAATACACACTCACAATAATTTATACTCCATTAGCCTATTTCTGTAAATTCTGTAAATATTTCTGTAAATTCTCCTTTTTTCCAGTGACTTGATAGTCAAAATGATACCTCATGGTTTTAATGTCTTTTTCTTGCTTTTCTGTGTTTTTTGTAATTGTCAGTTGAACGTAGTGCCTGAGTAAGTAGCTGGCCTGGACGCCTCTTCTGTCAGGCCACTAGCGTGGCAGTTGTGAATCTAGTTAGGATTTGGTTGTTACCGTCGTTGCCTTCTATTTACCACAAACTGCCAGTTCCTCCAGCAGACAGTGGCCCACTGTGGGGCCCAGTGCTGGAGGGCCTTGTCTCAGTGTCCTGCTCCCCTCTCAGCTTTCACCATGCCCTGCACCCCTGTGCCGAGGGAGAGCCTCTCCCACGCTCCGGCCCCTCCCCCAGCAGCAGGCTGCTCCTGCTCGCTCCTCCCCTAAGGCTTGAAGTGGGGCAGTTGTTCTCCTCCTGGTCCAGCTCAGATGCAGGCAGGTTCTGTCCATCCTGGGCTTTGGAGCTGGCGCTTTCTCAGGGCTCCTGCACCACCCTCCATGGTGGCCAGCCTCTGCCTTGTTCTACGAGGGGTCTTGGTGGGGAAGAGTTCCCTGCATCTCTGCAGTGGTGGCAAACATCTGCTTACATCAGTGCAGGATCTTGGGCTGAACAGGCTTCATGCCCTTTCCCCAGTCTTCATGCCCTTTCCCCTTTCCCCAGACTGCTCTTTTGACTGGATGTAAGTCCTGTGGTGGGGAGGGATGGGGTGAGGGGTTAATGCTCCTCCCTTAGGGCACACAGTTTTGCTGCTTCTGACTCCACCCTGGCAGTTGACCTTTGCCCCCTCACTGGCTTCAGGCTTTAGCTTCATATACAACATGGCTCTGGGAAGAGAGTGAGTTTTCATGTCTGCACCACCATCGGGGTCTCTCAGGTCTTCTGCCTTGCGTCCAGCCTTTCCAGGGCTCCCAGTGGAGACCTTTGGAAAAGCCATCATGACTGTGAAGTAAAGGAGTGTCCGGGAATCCCAGGGATTCTGAACTGTCATGCAAGCCCATAATTGCCCTTTAAGAACTTGTTAAAAGTGTAGCTTTTTTCTTCCTACCCACTTTCTTAGCAGCTGCCCTCTTCCCCACTGTGCTCTGCCAAAGGTGAAGTGGTTCATATGTCCTGTCTTTCTTCAGACCATCTTGTCACTCTTTGGAATTCAGTCAGTGATGGGCTGAAGCTGGCTCATACCAGCTCTTAAGGTATGGTTGCACATCTCTTCCCAGTTCCAAGTTCAGCAACATGACACTGGTAGCTTGAAATGGAGTATTTACACCACAGAAATTGGCAAATGCTTCAAATCAGCACCTATCCTCCCCCACTGAGAATCAGTTGTTAAACACACACCAGGGCACCGTTGAATCCGTTCACTTGGTTGCCCTGTGACATCAGCTGTCTAGGCTCAGGAAAAGGAACACTGTTGTAGATTATCTTTTTCTTGTTAGCACGGGAGCAGTATTCTCTTGAGTTTTCTACATACTAAGCAGAAATGGAACTCTGTGTTTGTTTTGATAACTACTGAGGCAGAACTGTGTTTTTTCAACATCATTAGCCATTAAAATTCCTTTATGGAAAGAGGATGTGGAAAGCTGATCCAAGTAATGGGCTGCAGTTATATTTTGGGAGAGGAGGGTCTCCAGAGAGATCAGGATGAGCCAAGGGATAAAAAGACAAGGAAAACTTACCGTCCATGAATAAAATAAAATTCCCGAGGGAGTCTGACATCAGCCCTGTATGAGAGTCTTAACAGGAAAAATCAGAAACTTGTCAACGTATAAAATCTTTGGTCATGGAGCCCAAGAGGGAATGATTGATCTCAACCCGAACCGTAAGGCGCGTCCCTAGGGTCTGCACCCCCCCCCACACCATGCAGCCCTGTGCAGCAGGGAAAGAAGCGAGGAAGCTGTTGAAATTAATTGCCTTCCCATAATGCCTAATGGGTCCTCGGGCAGGATTTTGTAAATGGGTGAACTTGGGACATCTGCCATGGAGTTAACATGTCTACAGAATGACAAGAAAAGACTAATGGGAGTGCATTTACAGTTTATGCTGTTTATTTTATGTACTGGGTCTGGTCTGACCTCATCTCCATTACAGAACACTGTTTTGCCTGATTATAATTAGGATAATGTTAAATTGGAAATGCCTGCTTTTCAAATTTTCTGCGACAGATTTCTAATCCTTGTCTACTATTCTTCCCCACCCTACCTCAGTCTGCTCAGATTAGGCTCAAGAAGTGCAAATTCATTTTATCATTATCTTAAGCCAAACATTAGGAATTCAAATACACTGTCACAAAAAATGAGCCCCTCCAGCTCAAATTTGAGTAACTTTTGGTCTGTGTGTTATTTGTGCCATGGTCTTTCTCCTTGCATGAAACAGCGAGAGTGACTATGTCCCTGTAAAACTCTTCGGTGGCTTTTCCATAAAATTTCTCATGTAGACATAGCCTCTCTTTCTCCTTCTAACAGATACACAATAAAAGGCATCAGGAACCTAATTTTCTATGAACTGCCAACATATCCCCACTTCTACAGTGAAGTCTGTAACATGCTGCAAGCCGCCACCAGAGGAGAGGAAGCTGCCTGGACCTGCACTGTCCCCTACTCCAAGTACGATGCCCAGAGGCTGTCTGCTGTGGTCGGGGTGGAGCGGGCTGCACAGATGCTGCAGTCCAAGAAGAACGTCCACCTTTTCATTACTGGAGAGAGATGAGAATTGGTTGGACAGGAAATGGTGTTTGGTGTGATATGTCATGCTTGATTCTGTGTCTCTTGGACCTGATTCTGATCACTTACACAAAGAAGGGCTGCAACAAGGAAGGAGCACCAGGCAGGTTCTTAGCAGATACTTCTTTCTTTTCAGACCATATATACCTGAAAAGTTCCGTGTAAACCAGATTTTGGTAAAACCCATCTTTCAGAGGTCAGGGGAGAGCTCATGGAACTCTGAGAAGTTGATAGAAGGAATCTTCTACTTGTGAATTTTTTTGTACGCCATAAATTCTTTTGTTGTGATTTCACCTCTAATTTATTACACTTGGTAAACTCTTTCAGATTTGCCTGTTTCTATTGGACACCTTCTTAAAGTGAGGCATGCATTTCTTTGCTTGTGAGAACTGGTTATGAGAAATTGGAATACTTCTTGCTGTTGAATATCATCTTAGTTTTGGATCGCAAAGGTTTTGCAAAACTGTTATTTTTCCCCAGCCAAACTTTTTTAAACCTTAAATATTCTATTTTAATTCAACCTAGAAGAGCACATTCGTTCACTGATCTTTTTTTAACTCCTAAATGTTTTAATGAAAATATATACTTAAAAATCACATTATATAAAATAACATGAATTTCTACCTTATTTCAAGAAATAATTTTATGAAATTCTTGATGTCACAAATTCATCGTCAACATCACTGTCTTCATTGCTATAGTCATTTTTTAAGTCATATAACATAAAAAGGAAAAGAAGTTACACTTTTAAAAACATTTTTAGGGAGTTCCCTGGCGGTCCAGTGGTTTGGGCTCGGCGCTTTCACTGCCGAGGCCCAGTTTCAGTTCCTGGTCAGGGAACAAAGATCCTGCAAGCTGCACAGCGTGGCCCAAAAAAAAAAAAAAAAAAAAAAAAAATTGAACTATTCCTCAGACAGAAAAATTACCAATTCAGAACCTGAATCATCTGAAAATAAATTGCCAAGTTGCTGGGCCTGTCACTCCTAAAAATCACTCCTGAATTTAGTATGTATTTCATGTAAACAAGGACATTTTTCTATGTAACCTCAAAACAACCGTCAAATCAGGAAATTGCCACTAATCCTTGGGCCCCATTCAGATTTTGCCAAATGTCCCAATAATAACCTTTATAGCAAAAGGATGCAGTTCAGAGTTACATACTGCTTTGAGTTGTCATATCTCTGTAGTGGCCTTTATTCTGAATGGTACCTCAGCTGTTTCTTGGCTTTCTTGACCTTTTTTTTAATTTTTAAATTAAAAAAAAATTTTAAACATCTTTATTGGAGTATAATTGCTTTACAATGGTGTGTTTCTGCTTTATAACAAAGTGAATCAGCTATACATATACCCCCGTATCTCCTCCCTCTTGCGTCTCCCTCCCACCTTCCCTATCCCACCCGTCTAGGTGGTCACAAAGCACCGAGCTCATCTCCCTGTGCTATGCGGCTGCTTCCCACTAGCTATCTATTTTACACTTGGTAGTGTATTATAAATCCATGGCACTCTCTCACTTCGTCCCAGCTTATCCTTCCCCCTCCCCGTGTCCTCAAGTCCATTCTCTACGCCTCCGTCTACCTAGCCTGCCCCTAGGTTCTTCAGAACCTTTTTTTTTTCCGATTCCATATATATGCATTAGCATACGGTATTTGTTTTTCTCTGACTTACTCCACTCATGTATGACAGTCTCTATGTCCATCCACCTCACTACAAATAATTCAATTTCATTTCTTTTCATGGCTGAGTAATGGACGTTGACACTTTAGAAGATTACAGGCCAGTTACTTTGGATGGTGTTTCCTGTCAGATTAGGTTAGGTTAGGTTTAGTTTATGCATCTTTGGCAGGAGCAGCATAGAAGCAATGCTGCGTCTTCCTCGCTGCATCTCTTCAAGCGGTGCATGATTTCCACCTGTCCCATCATTATGACACTAACTGACCACTTGTTTAAGGTGGTGCTTGCCAGACTTTTCCACTATAGAATCACTCATTCCCCCTTTATTAATTTATATTAATATTACAAGTATGGATTCTTCAGTTTTTATTCAGTGGGTTGTAATTGGTTATTATCGTTATTCCTTTAGATGCTTAAATGGTCTCAGATGTGGCCAGCAGGAACACCTTCAAGCTGGCTCCTGTGTCGTCTTGACACATCCCCCTTTAACTTGGGCATTTCTTTATTTTCTGACACTATAAGACATTCCAAGTTTGTCTTGTACTTTCCCTATTCCAGCCCTGCTTGCTTTAGTGGAAAATTACCTTAAAGCGAAGATTTGAGTGCTAAGTGTACCCAGTACTGTTGTGGAGCCACTGGTCCCAGGCCATCTCAGTGGTCAGAGTTTGGGAATATCTGCATGCGTGTATATGTATACACATACCTATGTGCCCATGACATCTAAATTTATTTCTGTATCCATATATTGAAAACCATGAATTTACACCTTACCTCCAATTTCAGACTAACAACACAGGGTTCCTTTTGTTTTCTCCCTTTCCAAACTTGTAACTCCCTTGTCAGATAGACATGTGGCTCCCATTAGGCTCAGTGGAACAACCCATATTGGTACAGATTTTCTTCCTCTTGGACATGCTTAAAATTGCTCATCAAAAAAAAAAAAAGTGAAATCACTTTTGGGGTACTTTTCCTGCTAGATAGTTAAATAGGCATTTTTATTTGTCTCTCAACATGGAGAGTAGAACTATTCATTCCATATATAGATGGGTTCCTAAAGTTTTGCAAATTTATAGGCTTAAGCCAGCCAAACTCATGGTACAAAGAACATTTTCTTAAATATATATTTTTAAAATGGAGTATAGTTGATGTACAATGTTGCATTAGTTTCAGGTGTACAGCAAAGCAAATCAGTTATACATGTATCCACTCTACAAAGAATTGTCTTATCCATAGAGTGCCCTGTGGTTATTGGCATATTTGTGCTGTGTTTACCATAGAGCCTGTGTATTATGAGAAAAAAAAAGAGTTATTTGCCTAGTTCAGAGATATGAGGAAGAAGGGACTCTGATTACCCCCATCTTCTATTTCCATATTCTTTTCCCTGTGAATTGTAGCTAATTCATGGCTTTCATTATCACTATTCACAAGACTCTCAAATCTCCATCTTCTCTGGACCTCCACTCACATGTGAGCCTGGATTTCAAGTCTATGTATAGCCCCAGAAATACATGTTTTTTTTAAGCATCCCTACTGATTTTAATGCTAGCTTGTAGCCAGCTAACTGCTTCTCGCCTACAGAGAACACTGAGGGTTTCAAGTGCGAACCAAGCAGTATTGCTTCTGTTCCTGGCTCAGCACCTGGGAAAGAAGGTAAGCCTCAGCAGTGGCGCTGGCTCCTGAGTTGATTGCAAAGAGTTGACTTTTTGGAGTGGTTTCATCAAAAGCATGCCTTAACGTCAGGTCTCTCACACAAAATAAGGGAGAGAAGAGGGTCTACTGGACCATGGATAACAACACCTGAGCTGGAATTATACACAATCTTGATATTTCTTAGCAAGGCTCATCTTCAGCAAGCAAGTACCTATATAGTGCTGGTAGAAAACAGACAAAGGAATGGTCCCAATCCTGGGAAGAGGTAGAATTTTAAGGGAGGAAGAGGAACTTAACCAGAAAGAGTTTTAAACTTTTTTTTTCTTCCCATAGTAATAACAACTTAGCACTTTTCTCTTTGAGGGGAAAAAAGCTTTGAGTCATGAATGCTCTCTGCAGCTGGCTGCACCATATGCAGTATTCAAAAGACAAGAACTAGCTAATCATAGAGAACCAGCGGCAGCTTAACAGCCCTCTGCTGGCTTCCAAAGGGCTTATAATTGAGTGCAGATGGTCCCGGCAGGATGGGTATGAATCCCTGCTGACTCCTCACATCCCAGAGGGCCAAGGGGGGCTCATGAAGCCTCCCAGCCCTGATTGTGCCCTCGTGGGAGCCACTGAGGAAGGAGGGGAGGCAGGTGGTGTGAGAGCCTGCTGGCTGCCTCCTGCCCAGCCTTCCCTTGGCTGTGTGGACAGATCTTCAGGCTGCAGAGTGTAGCTTTGATGAGTCTAGGGTCTCAAGATTATAGAAGTCCTGGGGTAAGGGAGCAGGGTTGGGGGTTCTTTATACTCATTGGAAGAGCCTCATCGTGTAACCTGCAGGTGGCTGCAGGGCGCCAGAGCCTCGCGGAGGAGGGGTGTGGTGGGCACTGCACAGACTGCTGCTTTCAGGGAGCATCCTCCTGGGGGTGGGGCCCTCACAGCCGGCCCGGCCTCTCCTTCCCATCTCTTTCCCAGCTTCTCTCTTTAAAGGAGTCATGGTAGTCATCCTTGCACCATTCACAAAAAGCTTTTCTGGCTTTTCTAGCTAAACAATTCTAAACAAATTTCAGTCTCATTCAAAAAAAAAGAACTTTTCTAGCTAAGTAGAATTCTAAACAAATTTCAGTCTGCTTTTAATACCAGAGTCAGTGAATTGGGAGTAGATACACAGATAATCCAAAATTCATGTAGTCTTTGGAGGGAGAAAGAGAGAATGAACCTACCACGTCTAGCTGACAGCACAAAGTGCATTTCTTTCTAAAGACTTGTATTTCTTCCTCTTATACCATATGCTCTAGCCAGAGCTGCAATAAAATTCTATGTATTTTATGTCCTGTTTCTGAGCTGAACACGCGTTCCTATCCCCTCATCGATTGCCTTGTTTCTGTGAGGACCCTCCTTTCTTCAGATGTGGGAAGGAGTTCTCTCTGCATTGCTTGCATCTCAGTATAATTCCTGGATTTGCCTTTCACCTCTGGCCACGTTGCCATCATTCCTGTGGGAGGGAGGTGAGAGCATGAGAAAGAACAGAGGTCTGGACCTCAATCAAACGGGCTGGCTGTCTCCATAGTTAAGAGTCCTATGCGCCAAAGGAGTCAGGGCTGAGATTGGATTGCTACAAGGCTTGCTCGCCCTGCACAGAGAAATCTGAACCTGGTGGGCAGCTCCACCTAGGTGTCACCCTCACTGCTGGGCGGAACACCTGCACTTGCTTGTCCTCCTGGCTCCCACAGTGGGCGGGGCATGGCACAGTCCGGGCCAAGTTGTCATGGTCTTCAGGCTTGGGCCTCTGCAGCTGGCTGGGACTGGTGGGAGCTGTAGCCTCAGCTGACAAGGGCAAAGAAGGCAGTCTTTGCTGCTTGGCTGATTTGGAAGCTGTGCCGAATTCCTGCCCATCTGTTCTCCCAACTGAGCCAAGGCCAAAGCTGTCTAGCTCTTGCCAACCCAGGGAATGACATGGAGCCCTGTGTCCTGCAGCCCTCATTCTCACTGCACCCTGCAGCCCCTCTCATCTGTCAGTTTGACTCCCCACAGAGATGGCCCTGGGCTCACAGCTGCTGTTTGCCCACAGATGTTCATGGATTTCTGCCTTTTGTGTTCATCATTTTTCAAAACCAGCCCTGAGCTGGGTGCTGACACCAACATTACCACCAACCCACTGTGGCTCTGTGCAGGTCCTCCTGGCCACCTCTCAGCTTTCTCATCTTTAGAAAGCGGGGTACAATCTCCACTATCCTGACAGAGGGACATGAGAGAAAGTAGAAGAGACTGCTGTTGTTTGCCCTGTACTCGCCTCCTACTTCCCTAGTAAGAGGACCCTGGATTTTATTGGGTGACAAAGTGCCCAGTCCCCCTTGCGGTAGGGTGTGGCCAGGGAAAAGAGCACTAACCTTGGGGCAGACTCTTAGGAGAGCTCTTTGAAACTGGTAGGAACACCACTTTTTCCTCTTGCTCTTCCCTTTTTCCTGCCTGCAACACAGAAGTGATGGTGGAGCCAAAGGGCAGAAGGAGCCTGGCTCTCAGGTCATATCCTGAAGCTGCATCCCAGCTCTGCATGGTCTCTCTTCACACTTTTCTGTGAAAACCTAAATCCCTCATTTGTTTCAGCCACTGAGGCCAGGCAGTACTGTTGGCCTCAGGCTGTATTGCCAAGTCCTCACGGCTACAGAGGACAAAAATGGGATCACAAGTCCTGAAGTCCAAAGGCTCTGCCTATTCTTTCTTCTTTCTTCTTGTCTCTGCAGGAACCAGCATAGAGATTGTGCTTCAAGGTTGACGCCTGGCCATTTGGTGACAGTGCGGAGTGAGCGCTAAGACGTGTCTGGCTTTGTGCCATCACTTCCGTCATCTCCAATCCAACTGGATCTGTAAGAATGAGGGAGGACATATGTCTCCTCATAGGGTTTATGGAAACTGATGGTGGCAGAAAAATAACTGGCAAGAAAACAGACTTCAATTCTCTGAAAGTCGGCGACCACCTGCTTTTCATTTCTTCAGGTGTATTTCAAAGCAAAACTAGGAAATGGGTCCAGATCCCCAGTTTGGTAGCAACTTAGAGGTCTTGTGGTCCAATCTGCTGCTTGACCCCTGAGTCGCCTATAGGTTGTCTCTGAGAGGGAGATCAGCTCAGTGCATCGTGACCACCTAGAGGGGTGGGAGGGAGAAGCAAGAGGGAGGGGATATGGGGATATATGTATATGTATAGCTAATTCACTTTGTCATACAGCAGAAACTAACACAACATTGTAAAGCAATTGTACTCCAATAAAGATGTTAAAAATAAAAACAGGACTATCATACAGAGTGAAGTAAGTCAGAAAGAGAAAAACAAATATATATTAACATATGTGGAATCTAGAAAAATGGTATAGATGATCTTATGTGCAAAGCAGAAATAGAGACACGGATGTAGAGAACAAATGTATGGTTCCAAGGGAGAAGGGGCGGTGGTGGGATGAATTGGGAGATTGGGATTGACATATATACACTATTTTTTTAATACTTTTTTTAACATCTTTATTGGAGTATAATTGCTTTACAATGGTGTGTTAGTTTCTGCTGTATAACAAAGTGAATCAGCTGTATGTATACATATATCCCCATAGCCCCTCCCTCTTGCATCTCCCTCCCACCCTCCCTATCCCACCCCTCTAGGTGGTCTCGAAGCACCGAGCTGATGTCCCTGTGCTATGCGGCTGCTTCCCACTAGCTATCTGTTTTACACTTGGTAGTGTATATATGTCCATGCCACTCTCTCACTTCATCCCAGCTTACCCTTCCCCCTCCCCATGTCCTCAAGTCCATTCTCTATGCCTGTGTCTTTATTCCTGTCCTGCCCCTAGGTTCTTCAGAACCATTTAAAAAAATTTTTTTTTCTAGATTCCATATATATGTGTTAGCATACGGTATTTGTTTTTCTCCTTCTGACTTACTTCACTCTGTATGAGTCTCTAGGTCCATCCACCTCACTACAAATAACTCAGTTTCGTTTCTTTTTATGGCTGAGTAATATTCCATTGGACATATATACACTATTAATACTATGTATAAAATAGATAACTAATGAGAACATACTGTATAGCACAAGGAACTCTACTCATTGCTGTGTGGTGACCTAAATGGGAAGAAAATCCAAAAAAGGAGATATATGTACATGTATAGCCGATTCACTTTGCTGTACAGCAGATACTAACACAACATTGTAAAGCAACTATATGCCAATAAAAATTCATTAAAAGAAATAACAGGATCTGAACCCAGGTAGTATGATTCCCCCAAACCCACACTGTTTTTCACTAGTTGATGCTTCTCTAAAACAAAAACAAAAAAGCACTCAATAGATTGTAGCTATTATTATTACTACCCCTTTAAAAGGAGAGATCTGAAATTGTTGAACTCTTAAAAAGACAGAGGATTATAATGCTTTCTTGGTGGTGGTAGCGTTGTTATAAACAAACACTAAGTTGTTTTGTATGCCACCCTTCTGGATTGTATGACATTCTAAAGGGCGGTCTAGGCTTCTGAGAAGCTTAATGCCTCATATAGCAGATGATTATTGAAGGCATATTTTTAACTTGTTTGCTGCTCTGTTTATCCTTGGTCCATCGAGCTTTACCCAGGGAAATTAAGTTCTTAATATCAGGCCAAATAAAAATTAAGAAGATACCTTTTCTTGAAACATGCACCTACACGGAAAAGCAGCATAACAGTGTTTAAAATCATGGACACTGAAGCAAGGCTTCAGGCCTGGGTTCAAATCTTTGCTTTGCTACTTTCTAGTGATTTTTATGAAATTCCTTAAACTCTCTGTGTCTCAGTAGCCACATCTGTAAAATGGGCTTATGGTAATAGTAATACCTGTCTCTAGAGTTGTTATAATAATTAAGTTACTTAAGCCATGCAGGGTACTTAGAACTGCTTGGCACATAGTCACTGCTCAGTCAGTCTGAACTAGTATTACATACAGACCTTCCGTCCCACAGCACAAAGCTAAATAAAAGAAAACAAAGGAAAGTCGTGGGGCATCAACTTCTGTTTTGGGTTATTCTTGTCTATAAACCTTATTCTTTTTAAGTGAGTGAAAAAGAAATTTTGAGAGAGAGGGCTTCAGAAAATAGCTGTGGGGATTTTACTCAGCAAATTCCAGGGCTTAAGGACAAGGAAGTGTGACATTTTAATGAGTTATAAACACCAGGTGGTGCTGTAAACAAGTTCAGTAACAGGCTCTTCACCTCCCCTCTGGCTGCCTCTGGGCTGCCACTGCCCTGTGCCCTCTTGAGCTGAAGAGACCCAGAAACCCAAGCCTCTTTTTTTTCTTCTTCTTCTTTTTGAAACAATTCCAACACATAGGAAATGTGAAAATTCAAAGACAGTTACAAAAACTTGTGGTATAATTTAATTGTTTATAAGTTAACCCCTTTTAAAAATGAGTCCACAAATAACATGTTTATTTCAGGAAACAGTTTGTATAGAGCAGTGTACATTATGTTTTAAGAAATGGAAAATCACTACTAGGTGCAATCCATAATTAAACTCACAGATAACTGTTAAAAATTAACATTTTAAACACCCCAAATTATAATAACTTGATGAATAACTTCCTTTGGGAATCCAACCAAATTTGTACGTATGAGGCCCAAGTCAAATGGTCCCCTGCTTCCCCTTCACCAAGCTCTGGCTACACCTTTTGTGCAGAGAAAAGACTGGGCACATGACTTGGAATTCTGGTTGCTTGTCTGAACCTTCATTATAGGGGGGGTCAGAGTTTTCCTCATAGAGAAAACTGCTGGGTACTTTCCTAGCCTCTTATCCACCCACCTCTTCCAGGCCTGGCTTGTCACTCACTACCTTCTTGAGACTATCCATTTCCATACCTGTCCCAGAGCAGATGCCCTCCTAACACTTCCTCCCTCTTTGGTCCTCCTCTTGGGAATAGTATTTCCCAGACCAAAAGATAGCAGGAGGCCATGGGGAAAGAGAAGTAAGTTAATATTTATTGAACACCTACTATGGGCCAGGAACTGTCCTGGGTGCTTCATCTGCATCATCTCATAACAACCGTAAACCTAGTATCTGTCACCATTTTTTTCATGTGGGGGAAACATGCTTGGAGAAATTAGATATGTAAGGCTTCCAAAGTTAAACAGCTAGTTAGTGGCCAATGCTGCATGTGTTTTCTGTCATCCCCATGAGACTGAGAAGGAGGTCAGGACGAGCGGCTCAGATGGAGATGAATCTGCAGGGGATTCTTTCAGTCTGTGGCCACGTCTGGTCCATTTTATTAAGCCCAGCAACTCTTAAGCATGAACTCTTCTCTCTGACTCCCTTCCCACGGCTTTACTTAGTTCAGGCCTTTGTTAGCCTCTTCCTGTGGTACAGTCCAGACTTTGGAACCTGCTAGCTTAGGCTTCAATGCCAGCTTTACCTTTTACTGGGTGTGTGACCTTTGTCAAGTTGCTTGCCTTTGTCTTACCTCAGTTTCCTTATTTGTAAGACGGAGATAATGACATCTTTCTTAGGAAGGAGAATTGTGAGGTTGAAATGAAACCACATATGTACTTATAGATCTCATCAAATCCCGTTCTCTCCCTTTTGCTTGGACTGCCTACTGATTCATCCATGCTACAAATATGTACTGTGCACCCACCATGTGCCAGGCATTCTTTTGGGCACATAGGACAGACCTGCTTCCTGCACTTGGAGAATTAGAGTGCATGGGGGAGACAGGAAATAAACAACGAGAAGCTAGATAAAAATATAATTTCAGATGGTGCTAAATGCTGGAAGAAAATAGAGCAAGGTCAATGGATAGAGATCTTTGGCTATCTTGTTTCCTCTGCACAGAATGCCCTGTCGCCACTGTGGAACTCTTACCTTTCAAGACCCCCTTCAAATGATCCCCCGCCCCCGTCTACGGCCATACCACCCTGAACGCGCCCGATCTCGTCTGATCTCGGAAGCTAAGCAGGGTCGGGCCCGGTTAGTACTTGGATGGGAGACCGCCTGGGAATACCGGGTGCCATAGGCATTTTGCCTCCCGCTGCGGCTCCGCCTTCTCCTTTAGTCGCCCGTGGCGGTGGCCGCCAGCTCCGCACCCCCGACGGGCACCGCTGCAGGCCCCACCTCCTCCGGCCCCTCCCACCACAGCGCGCCAGAGGGGGCGCTCTATGCGGCCAGAAGGCGGCCCTGCAAGGTGGCCGCACCCCAGACGCTCCCGGGGTGGCTGGCCCGGACCCAGACTCCGCCGCGGGCCCGGGTGCTGTCCGTGCGGCCCGCGAACCCCTCGACCTGCACCTGGCCGCCCCCTCCGGCGCCCTGCCCCGGCGCCGCCACCTGCCCGCGGGTGTGGCTCTCCACAGCTCCCTCCGGATAAAGGCCCCCCTCCGCCGTTTCGCAATGGCCGGGGGCGGGAGCGGGAGCAGGGGCCGGGGCCGCTTCCCCGGGCCTGCCGGCCACCAGGGCGGGTGGTAGGTGTAGACGGTTGCAGGTGTAGACGGTTGCAGGTGTAGACGGTTCGACAGAACCACTTTCTAGGCTCTTGTAGCCAAGTCATGGCCACCAGTCAGACTGCATCCTGGCCATCCTGCAGGGCACAGAGCTCAGTAAAGGTAGGTATCCACCCCTTCTACAGCAATGTCAGTGGGCTCTCCGGCTTTGGCGAGTTAAGGACCCGGCTTCCATACCCTGCCCCACATGAATGTATAGCCCCGCCTGTTCCCTACAGATAAATACACACAAGATAAATGCAGCCCTCATGCCCTCTCCCCATCCTGTCCCGGCAGAAGGTGGTGGCAGAAATGAACCGCCTGGGCATGATGGTGGACTTGGCCCATGTCTCGGATGCTGTGACACGGCGAGCCCTACAAGTGTCACAGGCACCGGTCATCTTCTCCCACTCAGCTGCCCGGGGTATGTGCAAGAACACTCGCAATGTTCCTGATGATATCCTGCAGCTTCTGGTGAGAGACTGCCCTGGCCCTCAAACCTAAAGCAAGAGATTCAAACCAGGAGCCCTTGAACCTGAGCCTCTTCTCCCTCCATTTCCTCAAACGCCAGGTTAAATATCTTCTGCCCCCAAAACCCACGGTCCACAGCCCCTGAACTCTTCAGCCCTAGGTGGTAAGATACTCCTCCAAACCCGGAAACCCAGGGCCAACACACCACCCAGACCAGGGCTGCGGCTCCTCCATTCACACAAACCCAGAGAGGAGACGACTCTGACCTCAAAGCCAGGGCTGAACACCTTCCTCACAGGGGCCGAGAGAGTGAGCAGGCAGCTGGCTGTGCTGGGGGCCAAGCTGACTGTCCACGGGTCCGCCCCTGCAGAAGAAGAACGGTGGCAACGTGATGGTGCCCTTGTCCGAGCGGGTGCTGCAGTGCAACCCGTTAGCCAACGTGTCTACTGTGGCAGGCGAGCCTCACCCTGGGCTCTCTGAAAACTCGGATTTGGAGCTGAAGCTGGGTCCAAATTTAGGGAGGACTTCAGAAGAGCCCCAGTGGTTTGACCCACCTATTGGCAATAGGTACAGCACCCAAAAACCCAAGAATGGACAGTACACAGCACCTTGGTGCCATGTGGAACTGGAGCCACAGAATCAAAACTGCGATACTGATGGGTATCAGGGAGGCTGTCAGACACTGCTTTAGGTCAAACACATAAAGAAAATATCCACTATCAGAACCGTTGTTTGACTGACTTTTTTTCACATCTTTCTGACAAAATTCGTGAAGTTGTGAGTACCTCAAGCGTCATTACACTTCTGTTCAAGATGTAATCTCTGGCTCACAATCATTGTTTAGCTTCTGTATATTGCAGTGTACATGAAGGTCTGTATTAGTCTGGTTGGGCTGTTATAGTGAAATACTATAGACTGAATGACTTAAACAGCAGAAATTTATTTTCTCACAGTTCTGGAGGGTGGAAGTCCAAGATTAAGGTATTGAATACCATAAGAATTGGTTTCTGGTGAGAACAATCTTCCTGGCTTGCTGATGGCTGTCTTCTTGCAGTGTCCTCACACGGCCTTTCCTCTACGAGCAGAGGGAGAGAGATCTCTGGAATCTATTCCCCTTCTTATAAGGACACCTTCTTATCAGTCCCTGTCAGATTATTTCCTCACCCTTATGACTTCAGTTAACTTCAGTCACCTCCCTAAAGGACCTATCTCCTATCTTCTACAGTCAAATTAGGAGGGGCTTCAACATATAATTTTGGGGGGGACACAATTCAGTCCATAACAACAACTTAAGATAGCTTTCTCTGATTTTCAGTCTTTCACTAATACCTCCCTCTTTGTCTACGAATTATTCAAGTTTCCTTAAAATTTTTTTTGATTTTCTTACATTATCCCTTCCCTTTAAATGCTGTCTTCACTTCTTAATTGGCATTTCTTGCAAATGAAGGCACCTTTCCTCACAATGTATTGATTACTCTCCCCACTGTAACACAGCGTCTTCTCCCATGACTTTCCTGAAATGGTTCCATTTCTGTTCATAAAAGTTTAGTCATCCAATCAGATGGTTTATTTTCAGTTCCCATAGCATTTTGCCTTTGGGAAACAACTGACTCCATTAAATGGTGCTTCTTTTCAAACTACCTTCCTTTATGTTTTATAGCAATCTTATGATTTCTGTTGGCATACCACCTAGCTTCTTTCTGATCATTCTTTTTATTTTTATTTTTCAGTTGTTTCTCTCCTCACTCCTTAGCGTTAGATACTACAGACAGTTGGCCTTCTTCTCATCTCTTATATACTCTCTCTCTTACTCCAGCAGCTTTGCTTACCATTTAATATATTATCTGCCAGGCGCCTTCCATCTGTTACCAACATCTCTCCCTCTGTCTTTGTCATTTCAGCCTTCGCTATGCTCTCTGAGCTCTCACAGGCAGATCTATTGAACACAGGAATCTCAGTGGAAAATACGAGTACGTTATTTCTCTACTGAGTAAAGCCCTTACAGATCACATGGTCCTGATCCATCTTGCAGCCACGTCATCTGGACTATTTGACCTCCCATGTCACAATAGCAGAGGACCAGACAAGAGGGACACTGGCTCCTAATGACCTCAGCTCAGAAGTGATACACTTGATTCTGCTTCTTTGCCACTGGCCACAACGAATCAAAGGAAAACAGTTGAACTACAAAGGAGGATGAAAAATGTAGATAAGCACATAGGATATTTGATGAGCACTATCTCGAGGTGACATCACCTCCCATCAAACTTTTATTTCACAGAGAAAACACAGACTATAAAGCAAAAACACCCCAAACTAACTTTTTCTCTTTACGTCCAAGAATAGCTTTTCGACATAGTTTATCAATACCTATTCTCACTTCCTCAGTATCTTCCATTCATTTTCCCACCTCATTGGGATTGTTAAGGTTTTCCTCTTTAGCGATTTTATTTTGGCCCCCTCCCATTAAAAAGCTGCCCCCCTCCCATTAAAAATTACTCTTGCTTGATGCCAAGTAATTCTCTAGTTACCTTTTCTCTCTTCCTAATTTCACAGTGCAGTTTATCAAAAATTGTATTTATTCTCATTGTCTGTATTTTCTTATCTTTATGTACCTCGTGACTCACACAATTTTGCTCTTTTCTTCTTACTTATCTGCACTGGAATTGCATTCACCAACATTTAATTTGTGATTAAATTGAGTGAATGTTGTTTGGTCATTACGTCACCTTTCAGCAATATTTGATTTTGTTGATCAAACTTGTCATCTCAGAAAAATCTTTCACCTTAACAACAGTAGCATCTTAACCTGCTACTTCTTCCTCCTGCCTCTGGACATCCTTATCTCTTTCACTGGGCACTCTCACTTTGCCCTCTGCCAAGAGATGTGTATTTCTCAGAAGCTCTCTTCTGCCCTTGATAGATGGTCTCATCTACTCTTGTGATTCCAGCCACCATATATATCACAGATCTTGACCTAAAACGTACATATCTCTCTCTCCTGAGTCTCTTACAAACTTAACTAATTGCCAACTGAACAACTCTGCCCAAATATAACATGGACACTTAAAATTAATTATGTGATGTTACTGAACGATTAATTTTACCTTCAATACTTACTTCCACTATTCATCTCTCTACATCATTTATACCACCGCTATTTGTACACTTGTCCAAGTTGGATACTGGGGGAACACTGAAGACTCTGGACTCTGACAACCCTCAGAATGGGAGAAAATAGTTGCAAACGAAGCAACTGACAAGGGATTCATCTCCAAAAAATATAAACATAAATAAATTTGTAAACTATATAAGCAACTCATGCAGATCAATATCAAAAAAAAAACAAATACCGTATAATATCACTTATATGTGGAACCTAGAAATATGGTACAGATGAACTTATTCGCAAAGCAGAAATAGAGACCCAGATGTAGAGAAGAAACACATGGATACCAAGGCGGGGGGAAGGGGGGGATCAATTTGGAGATTTGGATTGACATATATACACCAGTATGTATAAAATAGATAACTAATGATAAACTATGGTACAGCACAGGGAACGCTACTCAATGCTCTCTGGTGACCTAAATGGTTAGAAATATTAAAAAGAGGAAATATATGTATAGGTATAACTGATTCACTTTGCTGTACAGCAGAAACTACCACAACATTGTAAAGCAGCTATACTCTAATAAAAATTAATTTAAAGGAATAATAAAACTCTGGACTCTGTATAATCATCCCTCACCTTCACAATTAATTCAGTAACCAAGTACTCTCTAACCTAAATTCCTACTATCTCTCAATATTGTCTACTTTTATTCAAGCCTCTTGCCACGACTTGGTTCTGAGCTACATTTTCTCTTATTTATGGAACATAAACCGTCTCTTAACTTTTAACAGAATAAATCTTTTAACAGAATAAATATTCATTGAGTACCTACAACACTGGTAAATAAGGACATTGTTCACATGCAGTTTACAATGTAGTAGGGGCAATGAACTATAAAATAGAACTATACCTCTCATAGGTAACTGGACAGCCAAGTTTTATAAGAACACGTAGAAAGGGAATTTAATCTCTAATGGAAGTCATGAAAAGCCAGAGATTCAATGTTTATTTGGAAACTTGTATGATGAGAGTGCATTAACCAAGGATTGAATGAGTAAAGTATGATACAAATTGATGACATTACCTGGAGAAAGTTCAGCAGTAAGAGAAGTCTAACCCTGAAGTCTACTGAGTATTGCTGAAAACTTATGGAAGAAGGAGATGCTAAGTAAGGATAGAGAAAGCAGATGAGGGTGGACTAGTAGGCAAGAGCACAGTGCTTGAAGCCTTTTCCCCAAAATTAAAGAGAAGCTATCAAAGAGCTCTAAGCCATTGAGTGAAATTTAGGTTGCAATGCAGAGAATAAACAAGACAGAAATAATACTGGAGTCAGGGAAAAAGTGAACTGGGATGTTACATCCGAGTACGAAATGTAAAAGATATGACAATGGACATAGAGAAGAATGGACATATGTGTGTGTGTGTGTGTGTGTGTGTGTGTGTGTATACATATATACACACATATGTGTGTATATATATATATGTGTGTGTGTATATATATATATATATATATATATATATATACACACACACACACACATACATATATATATATATAGTATAATTATGACAACTCCTAGGGATTGTTCCAGAGTTTAAGGGAGGGGAGAAGAGTAAAGAATGACTCTCAGTTTCTTGCTTGGTTAATTGGGTTAAAACAGTTTGCAATAAAAAAGATTTAGCTTAAGTCATTTAATCATTTTAAGTGCATTCTGAATCCTATACAAATAAGTTTGAGAAATTTAAGAAAATTGTGTTTCCTTAAGTTTTGCATATCTTTTGTTATTCCATGTAAATTCCCTTCTTTTTCATATGATTAAAGAAAAGTTATGAAAAAAATAAGAGAGAAATGAGAGAAAATAAGATCTTATGAAAAATTATGAATGATCTTTATCTGTTTTTGTGCTTACTGTAATTTCTTACTGTTTATCTCTCTATATACATATTCTGAGATATCTTCTCAGACCTGCTGAATCAATCTGTGAGGAGTAAGTTTAACTAATCACTCAGATGAACCTAAAATTGGTTCATCTACAGGAATAACCAACATAAGAGAGTAGTCACGGTAGTCTCAAAATTAGAGAAGACTTCCCAATTATTCCCATTATGTCCAAGAGAGAATATGAGCAGGTACTTCAAGTATCCGAACTTCGTATGATTAGATTCTGCAAAAGCATTTTAAATAGGAAAAATACATAGAAGAAAGGTTAAGACAAAACTTCCCCAGGATAAAATGGATCCCATATTTTCACCAGATGCCTTTACTCAGGAAAAAGAAATGTTAAAGAATTGTAACAGTATCCAACCTGGAAAACAAAATACAGAAATTTTCACCACTAAGCCTGAGCTCTGTACAACTCTGATTTAGTGTTTTTTCAAGCCTTACACCGCAGTCTCTATTTTTAAAATATTTATAAGTAACCCATTTTGTAGGAAAACACCTAACTTTCATCATAAGAATTATGACACTTTATACTTTTATTCCAGCCTAACTTTTATACTCTATTTTCTACCATTTGGCAACTTATACCCTACGCTCTAGTCAAAAAAATCTCATTTACAATCACTTAAACATATTGTGTTGGTTCTCAAGTCCAGGATGTTCCTTCTGCCTGGTATGCCCCTGACCTTCTCTCCACGTGGAACATTCCTACTGACATTCAAAACCTAATTCCAAACCCCCTCATTGTTGGCATCCTCTTTAATATCCCCTATTAGCAGGGTTAGTGACTCCAAGTTCTGTTTTACAAAGTTACATTTTTATGATCTATTTATTTAATAGCCTCTCCCTATTTGATTGTAATGAGTTGTTTATGCATCTCTCACACTCTCTTTTGAGTTCCTCTGGCCTTTATTTTTTCTTTTATCTCTTACCCATAAGCACAGTGCTTGCCCCATAGGACGTGCTCAACGTGTTGGCTGAGTGAAAAAAGACACCTTTTAGCTCTAATCATTTGTGAAATGTCATTTAAAATGCCATCAGATTACCCTTTGTTTCCTAACTTAATTTCTAGTACTATAGAATGTACACTCAGAACACCGTCAGTGGCCTACAGAAACAGTGTTCTCACTGGACTTCCATGCATATAGTCAACCCCCTTATAACTTTCTCTGGCATACAACTGCCAGACATGTTATTAAAAGAAAATGATGTACCAACCCCTCACCTATTGGAAAACTTCCAGAAGCTCTCCATTCCTTATTGTATCTTTTCTACTTGATTTTTCAAATACCTCTGTCTTACTTCATCTATTCAGAACTGGCTTTTCTACCTTTGCTTTCATTTTCAATTTCATTCATATCATTATCTGCACTTACCCATAGAACCTAAGCATATTTCAGTTTCTTATGCAAGTTTCCTCACTAGAGGTCAAAGGGGCAAGGACTATTGTGATAAATTATTAAATAAATAGACGATAGGACTTTGTTCTATTGGTCTGGGAAAATTACTACCTGAAACAAAAGAATTCTGGAAACTGAAGGGGTCAGACCAGTCAGCTTTGTTTACTTCAGACTCAAATCAATGTCTTGTCTTTACCTGAGCTCTGGTTACATTTAGAAAAAAGTACTGTAAATACAGTGAATGAGCAAGGCCACTATCTGAGACGTGTCTGGGTCCTTAGTATAGTAACTGAGGGAATGGTAAGCATTGGTCAATGTTTGCTGATTGATGACTCAATAGATCTGGTTAAGCCTCACCATCAGAATTCCAGATTTTTTAACAAGCTTCTCAGTCTTTTCAACCCAAAGAAAAAACTAAAGAAAACCAGATGACAAGAATTTCAAATTGTAAAATATCCCGATTGTCAAATTTAAATAGGGATATCCTGTGCAATGGAGAGGCTGGCTGGTGCCAATTTCACATTTTGTTCTCTAGTGTCTGGACGAAGCCTGCTCTGCCAGTGAGCTGACAGGTCGAGAGCACTCCAGCTTCCACAGACACCCGAGAACTTTCTATTTTTCATGGTGTTCCTACCTTACCTAAGGGAAGGACTATATTCACAATGAAAAGAGTTATGATTCATCACCAGTAGAGAGATTCTTCCACTTTCTGGGTGCCCACGTTAAAAGTCTGGTATAGTCAACACTCCCTCTAACGTAGATCATGTATTGAAATGAGAAAACTATCACCTAATATGGCCAGAGAGGTGAAGGGACTTGGCCCAGCTGAGCCCAGGAGACACCACTAATTCAAAACCTCAACCATTAACGTAGTGATTGTGATCAAGGAGACTTACAGCACCTAAGAGATTCAAAGAGCATATTAATCCACCTCTGGCAACACTGCCAGTTTAAAAGAATGATTAACCTTCTCTCCCACTTGATTCAACCTGGCTATGTATTATACCACTCTAAATGCTAGCAGACTCTATGCTTATGGCTTCCATTAGGTAGCACTTAGTATACATGAAAACTTTCTTCAAGAAGTAATTACTTTTGAAACCATAAACATTTCAGTTGGGAAAAGTGAAAAAGAAAGGAGGTGCAAGTAAAGGGAACTAGGAAAAAATAAGAAAATACCCTCAAATATAAACATGTTGATTCAAAAGATAATTTAATGGGGATTTAAATGATACTAGGTGAGCATTTATTCTGTTTCTGCTTTAAATAAAGCATTCTGTTCTATTTGTTAGGTGTTGTACTTGTTTAGTATCTAATGTCTGTTAAAAGCCTCTCGAAAGAGATGTATTCATTCTGGTATCCTAAGCACCTATCTGGATGAAAAGCACAAGCAATGGGAAGTCATGGGGCATAAAGGACCTTGCAAAGGCTCTGAAATCCATCTCTTACTTATGGCCTTTGAGACTCAGCCTCCTCCTCTATGTAGTGTTCATAAAACTTAGTGGAGATAGAACACTAGGGACACAGAAGGTCAAAGGAGGTATTTACTACGACTTTCCAAATATCTTCCTTTAGGAAAACAAATATATTTTATTTGCAATGAGGCTTTCTTGTGAATTTTATTCTTCTAAAGAGGAATATTTTTAGTGAACAATTGATTCGTTTGCCTCCCTGTGCTACTTTATTGACAATACTCAGGTAGGGGTGGTTTTCCCTCAAGCAGTTACCTCCATGTGATTTGTATATCAGACCTTCCTAAAAGCATGTTTTCCTGCTCTTTCGTTCCACCCCATCCCAGCTCTACTTCAAATATTGTGATCCTCTATTAAAATGCACAGAACCCTGGGAAAATAAGGAGAAGCAAAATGTTTGTCACTGCCAGCTCTGGTATGCATATATCAGAGGCTAAATTATAACTGATGAAGACAGAAATGGGACCCGTATCTGTCTGACTTCAGAAACCAGAAGTGTAGCTACTACAAGCTGATGAATGGGAGCTCAGATCAAGGCCTAGAGTGGAGAGGAGTCTTCTGATCAGAAGGGGAAAGTAAACAAAGGGCAGCGTTTAATTATTTAATAATAAGTAAGAGAATGACTAGGGTGTTTTTACAGAACAGGATATAATATTGAAATAAAATCCCCCAAAGTGACACAGAAACATAATGCAATCCTCTTAAGCTACAACCCTTCCTAAACCAAACCATACCATTCTCTTCACACAGCCTGGAAAGTCAAAAGAAAGGGGATACTGATCTGCATCACACTGGCATTAGAAGCAGATCTAGTTTTAATGAAGTATTACTTCATGGGCTGAAGTTTCCCCCAAAAAAGGGTAAGCTTTTTTCTCAAGAAACATCACTGTGTAATAATCAAGGAGCCAGGGATGGTGGTATTAATTGTTCTAAGTACAGGGATTTGTTTTGCAGAAAGAAGTACCAATCAGAAAGAGAACTGACCAATAATTACTTAACAAAACTGCTTCAGAAGTAGATTTCTAAATCTACTTTTAGACTGATAGTTAGAAAAATCTTACTAAGTTTATTCATTTAGAGGAAATCTGTGCAAGCCTCTGAAACCAAGAGGTATTGTATCAAAAGAGATAAGGTCACTAGACACTTATGTAAGAGCTACTTCTTCCTCAAATGGCCACCATTAAGAGGAGAAACTATTTGCTGTATTTTCTGACTATTAACGTTACCAAGAAGTAACAATGCACCTTTAGGAAACTAGTATGAAAGAAAAACATAATAAAATTTTTTGCAGGTGACTCTTTGATCTCATAGGTGTGTGTTAATTTTCCAAAGTTGGCACTGGATCCTGCCTTTACAAAATGCTCCTTGAAATATCACATTGAAAATCTTCTCTTTTACTCCTTATTGTAAACACTGTGTACGTTTTTAAGAAGACCAATAAAAAATATGGACTATGGGGCTTCCCTGGTGGCGCAGTGGTTGAGAGTCCGCCTGCTGATGCAGGGGACACGGGTTCGTGCCCCGGTCTGGGAAGATCCCACATGCCACGGAGCAGCTGGGCCTGTGAGCCAGGGCCGCTGAGACTGTGTGTGCAGAGCCTGTGCTCCACAACGGGAGAGGCCACAGTAGTGAGAGGCCCGCGTACCGCAAAAAAAAAAAAAAAAAAAAAAAAAAAATATATATATATATATATATAGAGAGAGAGAGAGAGAGAGAGAGAGAGAAAGAGAGAGAGAGAGAGAGAGGGAGAGAGAGAGAGAGAGACTATGAAATTATTTTTCCAATAGTGAAATTGTGGAGAATACATCTTGCATTTCTACTGTATTCCCGCAAAAAGAGGAAGTTCTTTTCCACAAAGACTCTCATCAATGTTAACTCTGGGAGAGAAGTATTTGTAGTTGTCTCATGCTTTGTGGTGAGAGACTCGCACTTTTTCCCCTGTCTCTATTGTGGGAAACAGGGCACACTTTGGGCTGAGAATTCATGCTGTGGTCGGAAAAGAAAGAAACGAAAAATACCCTCATTAACACTGCTCTTTAACAAGTTCAGCAAATGGGCTTCAGGCGTTCTAAACAGCAGCAATTAAAAAATAACTTTAGATTTCATACATTTCTTCCAGTAGGATGAAAAGCTGAGGTATGTTAACTTTAATTTTATGGTTTGCGTGAATACCGAGTTCGATTACTCCCTGTCAAAGCAGAAATCAGCCTCTTACAGGGAATAAGTGCTAATTAAGCAAAACAGAGTAAGCATGTTATATGAAGTATATTTGATTCTTTCCTGTGCACTTTGGCTGCACAAGCTCTAACCACAGTTTCCGGAGGGACCATCAGTGCTCCCTAAGAATGCCAATGCAGTGTTCCGTCCAGTTAGTGGGGTGCAGAGACCAGTCAGAATGCTGATGCTTTCCACAAAGGAGATGGGGCTAGGGAGGCAAATGCAATCAGGGAGTATTAGCTCTGTCTTGTGTGCCTGCTACAAAACCGTGTCCTCTCAAGACTGCTCTATCCCTTCTTTGCTTTATTCGTGTATGTGTAAGTTTGTATATGTAAGCTTTACAAGTCTCTCCTAAGAGAAAACTGAAAATGCCCAGGAAAAAGACAAAACTGCTTCAACAGAGAAAGGTCTCTCTGTTCCAGTTGAAGAGGATATAGAGTTAATAACAGGAAATATCCATCCCCTGAAACTCTATGAAACATGGATGCTTCCACAATTTACTCAAGGTCTCACTGACCAGGCTATAAGTAATTTTAATTATTATTTCTTATGGTTATGGTTGATAAAAAGTCTCAGTGGTATGCTAAAAATCTTTAACACTTGTTGACCTTTTTTCTTGATAGCTTTCCTCCTCCCAGGCTCCAGCCAACAGTAGCAGTAACAGATATCCAGATCTTAAGAGGATAGAAGTATAATGGTGCACTGAATATGGAAAGGAAGAACCAGTAATGGTTCCTATACATTCATAACGCGAATCAGCATCAAACTAAGCTTCCCCAAGAAGAAGCTGACAGCAAATAGTTCCTCCTCTTAATGAACTGAGGAAACAACTTTGAAGTTATCCGTAGCCACCGCTTCTGAAGCAACCAGTAGCTTTGCAACTATTAGTTTACTTGTATTAGATTAATTTATATTAGAGTTTATTTAATGCAATTGCTCACAAATTTTAAACCATTTTGTAGAGTAGTGTTCTGTATCTGTTTAAATGAAATGCTTTCCTAAGCTCAAAATCAGTGTTTTTATGTTGTGTAAATTATGAAATTACTGTGAAATATCTGGTAAACTTGATAGGAAACCCCAGATGTCAGCACTTTGCTGGGCAGGAGTTAAAGTGGCCCACACCATTAGCCCTCATCAGGAGCAGTAGCAGTGGGCTAAGTCATAAGGGCACGCCCGTCCATTACACTCACCCAGGATACTGTGAGTGAGAAACAAAGGGCAGTCAGACAGGGACCTCTATGCTCAGATTCCACTGCCAAGAAATGGCCTAAGTCAGCTCTTGTTGTTGAAGAAAATAACCCTTTAGGAATCAGACTGAATCCTATTTTAAGTTTTAGAGGAAGAAGGATACTATTTAAACATTGATGAAATGTGCCTCTCTTTTTATATCAGCATAGAAATTTATTTGAATTCAAAAGAATATGGTTATATTTAGCATAGTGTAATAATTATCTAAAGCACATATCATCGTTGGCTCTGAAACAGTTCTAAAGATGTCATTCTTTTGAAGTCAAAAAATATGCAGTAAAAATGGACAAGGAAGCAAAAATATGAAAAAAACAAGTTTGCTGAGTATGGGAAGTTGTTACAAGAGGGGCACAACAAGATAATGTAACAGAGTCCAAATTACATAACATGCAGCAAGGAGTTCTCTTGCTTTAACAACTCCTAGAAATTAAACCAGTAATCTCAATGCAAGAATATCACCACTGGGTTATTTAACAGGACAAATTTTCTGAGGGACACAGGTAGTAATTCACTCTACTTCCCCTTTCTCTAATATCTTTTCTCACACCAATTTCTTTTCTTTCCTCGAGGATAGATTTTATCCTGTTGAAAACAATTTTAGTTTTATTTGTAAAGTGGAGTAAATAATATCCTGAGTGAAGTAGGCAGAGTTTTAGCTGAAGATGCTCAGGAATCAAACTTTTGAAAAAGGCCAATCAGCTAGCTAGCTAGCAGTTACCATCAGTGGCTTGCAGAAAAAAGAATTACAGATGATATGTTTGCTAAATAGATAAAAAGAATAAGCAGTTTAGAATGGGCGAAAAATCCCAGGATCTACTGTGACCTAGACCAGAGGTGCCTAAACTTTTTGGAACCAGGGACCGGTTTCCTGGAAGCAAATTTTTCCAGGGAGGGGGGGCGGGGTGTGTGAGGTTCAGGCGGTAATGTGAGCCATAGGGAGCAGCAGATGAAGCTTAGTTGGCTTGCTTGCGACTCACCTCCTGCTGTGCAGCCCGGTTCCTAAGAGGCTGTGGACTGGTACCCGTCCAAGGCCAAGGGGTTGGGAACCCCTGACCTACACACTCAAAAGCAGACAGTTGACCTTTGATTAAGCCCATTTTCCTGTGGAGTGAGCCATAAGGGGCTCCAAGACACAGTTTGGTTTCAATGTTTCAGTGTTCACAGCCAGAGGGCAAACTCAGAATGTCTCCTCCTCTTGCAAAAACTGGACCACGGATGAGAAGTCTTTTTTTTTGAGTAGCCCTTCACGCACAACATCCCTGCAGATCTGATGGGCTTGACTGCCCAGAAGGACTGGGCTCTTCGTGCTGGTAGCAGAGTCTCATGCTAATCCCAGATCCTTAGCCATTATAGTGTTGCTCCGAATCCGCCCTGATAGTAATTAGCCGAGGGAACTCCATCCATCACCCCAGGTACAGGATTATAAGTGTCACTTGACCAACATTGTCCTGAGCTCGTATTTAGGATTTTAGCCAAGAGTTTTGGGTCAAGCCCTAACCTGAGTCCCAGATTCATAGCTTCAGCAGTTCCAATCCTACTAATAGCTAACAGCAAGTTTGTGCAGATCTTCGAAGCCTGGCCAGTCCCAACAGCTCCACGATGCACCACATGGGAGCCCATGCACCACAGCAGCTCAACCCCTCCCATCCTAAGTGTGAGGTTGCCAGATCGAGCCATTCCCACACTACCAGAAACAGGGGCATCCGTGAAAACCGCTCCCATTTTCTCAACTTCTTTGGCCAATTCTCCGAAAACCATAGGATCAACAGTACTGGAATCTATTAATGGTGAGTCTTTCTTCACTTTTTTTTGAATTCCATTTGCTCCACAATAAGCTTCTAGTGCATTGATGCATTGTAATAATTTTGTCACCTTTTTCGGCTACATCCCCTGCAGAAGACACTACAGGGTTCATCTGCATCTAGAAGCTCTTTGCATGAATCAGGGAACACATCAACAACGGTGAGTGGCTAGCCATGTTTCATGAGCTCTTTTGCCACTGGACTCCCCACGTTGCCTACTCCAATGAATCCAACTGGAGTCTTGGAAGCTACTGACCTAGAACACAGCGCTGCAAGGCTGGCCACCACTGGCTGCTGCAGACGACTCCCTGTACCGGAGGCCGGAGGTGGCTCCACGGAGATGGAAGGAGGCTGCCACGCTGCCCGCGCCCCTCCTTCTCACGGTGACCTCCTCGACTCCCGGCTCACCCACTGGCTGCTATAGGGTGCGTGATGCGGAGGGCCGGCTAGGCTGTGGCGATTCTTAATACCTCTTTGGTACTAGGTTACACATACAGTTTCACCTAGTGAGCGACTTAACAGAAGGAATTTTTTTCTACGGCATTTTTGTGGCACAGCAGATAGAAGCGAGGTCACTATTTCTTTGAAAAACTGAATTAATATAGAAAGTCATGATTCATTCTACAAATATGCTGAGTCAAAGAAACGTGAAAATTGATGCGATGGAGGAAGAGCGCTAGACTTCCCTGATGCTCAACTGGCGCCTTTCTTCTGGTGTCAGAACATGGTTGTGTAACTCCTTTAATCCCAGTGGATTTTCCAAAAATTCCAGAATCTTCAGATTTTGGTAGCCCCTGTTTACTGCCTTTGCCCCCCTATGCCAAATCCCACCCCACCCCGCACACATTTATTTTTTACCAGTTGTCCTCCGGGGTGTTTTTCTTTATATAGTTATTGCAGCAGTTTGTTAGACTACTGACCCCCAGTGCAAATGCCCCTCCCCCCGTTTTCTCACCCTGTGTAGTTTTGTTCCACCTTGACCTGGGCTTGGTCACGTGACTTGCTTTGGCCCAATGGCATATCAAGAGCTGAAGCTTGGAGAGTACTCGTGCTTTAGGGCTTGTCCTCATGGAAACCTGACATGTTAGGAAGCCTGGCTAACCTAGTGGAGACTAGGCACAGGCCACAGCCAGCACCAATGGCCAGACATGTGAAAGCAACCAGCCCTAGTCCAGCAACCAGATGATGGCAGCCTCAGTAGTCACCTCAGGTGAAAGCAAGATAGATCCACCCAGGAGATCCCAGCCCATTCCGCTGATTCACAAATTGTGAGGAGATAAAGTGCCTGCTGTTTTAAACCACCAAGCTTAGGAGTAGTTCATCACACAGGAAGAGATATAACTATCTTTACTGTTAGATTATCTTCCCATTTTATACCATGTTTCCCCTCAAACGACTGTTCCTTTATCCAAGATTCTAGAAAAGAAATAACAACTGATGAGGCTGATAGAGCCTTAACATTTTTTATAAGTTTTGTAAACTTTTAAAATAACTGTTAATAAAATCAATATTTATTTGATCACAAAATTATTTTCTTCAGTTGCCTTAAGAAGTAATGCAGAATTGTACTAAGTTTATACATTTGGAGGCTCTAAAAATGTGTTATTCCTTGGATTCAAGTCCTAGTGTACTTTATGTGGGCATTCACGTTTGCAAAATGATTCCAGGAAAGTTGCGATTTCATTTTACAACTTTGGCCTAAGGAGTCTTATGATATTTTACCTGGGAAAAAGAACACATTAATTCCACTTTCAGCTATTAAACCCATGGCTTCCTGTATTTTCTAAATTCCCTATCAGTGAAGAAGACTATGTATAGCGTACAAGACCGTCATGATTAGGAGGAAGGTAGTACAGAAAGAGCCCATCAAATTAGGCATTGCCCAGTCACGTCAGTATACTAACGTGGTGAGCCACAGGCAGCTTGAAGCCTGGAAAAAAAGACAGATACAGTGTAATGATTATCCTAAGGATCCGGATAATGATTCCCATGATTTTGTTTTAAATATTAATGGCAGAGGATTCTGGGGAAATGGTGGTGGCTACAGAGAAGATTTTTATCCCTGAATATGCCACCCCTCCCCTAAATACACAACCCCCCACCCCCACAAAGAAGAAAGAAAAGCATCTAGGATAACAAGATCAAAAACCCACAGACAACATCTACAACAAGGTGTCCACATGAACTGCAACATACAGCCAGGTAGGAACAAATCAACAACAGGAAAAAGACCTACATATGTGTATCCCAAGGTGTGTGGGAGGAAGACGAGGGAAGGACTCTCTCTCTCTTTCAGGAGAGCCAAAGGTTACTATGGTTCACGAACTCACTGAGATTGAAAAACTCACTGAGAACAGCGGCAGAAACCGGGAGTGAATGTTGCAGGCTCCACTTTGCAGCTGAGTGCAAGAACTTTGAAATGTTCTGAGGATGCCAAGTGTTCTGGGGTCTGTGAAACCTTGACACCTATCAAACCAAAGCACCATCCCAGAACAAATCCCCATACTCAACAAGGACAGGAAAGAGGAGGCCTGGGTAAATGGGCATAGGAGGGCCGAGGAGGAAGATTTTAGAAATTTTAAGGTCATTTTTTAAAATTATGTTGTGGGGCTTCCCTGGTGGCGCAGTGGTTGAGAGTCCGCCTGCCGGGACACAGGTTCGTGCCCCGGTCTGGGAAGATCCCACATGCCGCGGAGCGGCTGGGTCCGTGCACCATGGCCGCTGAGCCTGCGCATCCGGAGCCTGTGCTCCGCAACGGGAGAGGCCACAGCAGTGAGAAGCCCGCGTACTGCAAAAAATAAATAAATCAATAAAATTATGTTGTGAAAATAATAGAAGATAGTGAGCCCTGGAGTTCTGAAGCTAGAAATTATATTCTGATCTATGTTTCCCTCCTAAAGTGGAAACTTATTTCATTTAAAAATGAGTGACAGAAGAGTATTCCATTCACATCCTGTAGAAAATCAGTGAGAAAAAAAAAGAAAAAAGAAGGGTGAAAAGAAAGTTCCAGCAAATCCTGAAAACGTCACAGAAAGACACGTCCACAGAACAAATGAAATTTATTGCCTGATACTGCGGAAAAAGTAAAAGAAATTTTCAAAGGAATAGAAACTGGTTTTAAGAAAAACATAAAAGAAATTAGAAAAATTCAGAAATGAAGTGATTGGAGAATAGCAAGATTTGAAAAGGTGAAAAATTCAGTAAGTAATTTGTTTTAAAAAAATCATGTCTCGAGAGAAGGTTAAACTAGAAGGAACACAAGTTTGAATAAACACAGTGGATAATGTCTCCTTGGAGAAACAGCTGATTTCAAATCCAGCATAAGAAACGAACAAGATGTTCCTGTTACATCTTGTCATATAAGAGAGCTGGGAAGACTTCAAAGACTACTGTGGTTGTGTGGAAAGGACTCAGGAGCCAACTTGAACAGGATCCGTGAACCTAAGAGGGGACAATCTCTGCATCGATATTTATAACAACCTCACTGAAAACAACAACAAAGAAAGAAAATACCTCATTAGTTATCTTTGGAAGAGTCAACCTTTCTCTCTCTTGTTTTTTCTTTTTTTGTAAAACTGGTAAATAAAATAAAAGAAACATTTATTCTTCCTTTCCTAATTAAACTGTAACTCAGGGCAACCAAGTAGTTGATGAAATAATGTTCTAGCTAGTAAATGAATAATCATCTAGTTAGTAGAATATCACCATTTGGTACCCTTAATAAATTAATGGATCTAGACATTGATCATTAATGGCTGCAACGTCACAGTAAGACAGACACTTGATAGTTCCTTTTGGAATTCATCAATATTATCTATGAAGTAAACTTGACAAAAAAATCACACCTGAATTATGTCAGTGCTCTAGATCTATCTACCAACTGACAGTAAATACATGGGCCAAAGGAGCATGATAAATATATAAGCAGAAAGGGGATGCAATCAGCATAATCCAGACAATCAGCATAATCCAGACAGTTGGGAACCCTACTGGATGAATGCTTTGAATTCAAGGACAAATACTTGCAAGAAAAATGAGCAAATTGAGTTCTTTTAAACCTATACTTTAAAAGAAATTGTGTTTGGATCAGCAATCAAATAAATAATGGTTATTAAAATAAAAATACATTTATAGGACAATCAAGGAAACATGAACTGACTGGCTATTTGTTGATATTAAGGAATCATTATTATTTGCGGATGTGTGATAATGACATAGTTGAGCTTAAAAAGGGCAGTTCTTGCATTTTAGAAATATGGATACTGACGTTTTCACTGAGAAAAAGAAATCTGGGATTTGCTTTAAAATTGCTGGGGATGATGGTGGTAGTAGTAAGAGAGGGTGTAGAGAAAATCTATTGGCCTGAAATGGACATTTGATGAGAACAATGGATGAAAGTTTCTACTTCTTTCTCTTTATTTCTGTAGATGTTTGAAATTTTCCATACTAAAACATGTTTTATAAATGTAGATGGCTTGCAATGTGCTCTTCTGAGCTCTCAGAAGGCAAAAAGCCATTCTTAAATTAGGAGCTTTCTTCTCTAGCCAAGAATTCTAATGATAATTTTGTCCCAACTGGCCAGTGCACTCAGATTGCTCTGAGATCTGTTGGTGGAAAAAAAATCAGCACAAACAATAAAGAGGCTCTTCAGTCTTAGAAGAAAACAACAAAGAATAAAGGCTGCTGCTAGGTCTGGGGCAATAGTGTAGTTACCAGTATAAGACAAAATATTAGTTTCTTCCAAAATCCACTTGTTACTACTGTGTATACTTTTGCAGCAAAGTATCTTTTCTACGTTGTCAGCATTAAAGTAAATTTACTATTTAGGTAGCATTTAAATTATCATATACTCAAAGCCTAGGCTGAAATGACATTAAATCTTATTTGGGCCATTGCAGTGTATTCTCCAGTCTTACTTGCTTTGTCTATAACTGTCGTAAAAAGGTGTGAGGAGATCTGCCAATATTAATGCCAGGATTCAAAATGAGTTCTTTGTAGCTTGCTTCCTTCAGGATCTTCTGCCCTCAGACCCATGTATTTACTTAATGCCTCAGATTATTGTATATGTCACATCTTTCCAACTAGGAGACAAGCTCCTTTAAGGGCAGTGACTAGTCTCATCAACATCGAATTTACTCCAACACCAGTGCTTTCAAATTGTGTGTTGCTTAGTATACGTCTGATCGTAAGAAGTTATAGAAACAATTCTACTCTAACTAAATAATAATGATACTACTGCTACTATTTCTACTACTACTGCTAATAAAATGTATGAAATAGAGTATAAATGGGAAAATAAAGATCACACTGGAAATCCCAGACTATAAAATGAATGATCCCAAAGCCACTGGCCAATCCATCGACTGTAAACAGTTACTTGTGAATTGGTCAACATTTAAATGCGTAATTGAGAGAAGGGTTAAAACAAATTTTATTACCAAAAAACACAATTTTTATACCTACAATTTTTGAGCTCAACTAACCTGTAGTTTTAACAGAAATAGAGGACATTCAAAGTGTTCATTCAGTTTCCTAAGTGATCCATTCCCTATCTTTCCTTATGAAACAATCAGTTACAACTCTAATAATTTGTCAAGGATTCACCAATCTCTACTTCCTTTATTTTCCAAGGTTTGGTATCATTACAAAATCAAGTCCTTTGGCAGAATTTAATAGTTTCAAAATCCCTCATCAATATTATTCACTGGGATAAAATAATATGAAAATTTAACAAACACTGACTATGTGCTGAGAAATGATCCTTCAGTGATTCACTCAAGGTGGAGACTAGTATTCAGGCTGCACCTGAGGTAGAACTTGAATTCCAAAGTGGACCTTTAAACCACAGCTCATCTTCTCTTTTTAAAACCATCAGAAAGAAGAAGCCTGTTGCCTGACCTTTGAGATTCTGCAAAGAGACCATATTTAAGTCTTTTGTCCCTTTTAACTTCCCTAGTCCCCTTCTCTACTTTCAGAATAGTGATTCCCAGATAAGTACAATGAGTTCAAACAGTGTGGTTAAAGGGGTAATTAGTCTGCTCTGCAGCCAAGTTACTCACAGAATAAAAAAGTTGGCTTTCACAGTTGTTACCTTCTTCCTGGGCTTTGTTTAGAGGGGTCTCAGCTCAAGCAAGCAACCTGTCGGCAGCCTGAAATAACTCTGTGGAAATCTAATGGCATATATGTAAAATATGTCTATGAAACCTTTTATTCAATCTTAGGTGCATAATTTTACTACTTCTTTAGGCCTGGAAAAGGATATTCAGCTACAAAAGGACAGAAAAGAAAATGTGTATAATACCTCATGCCCTCCTCACACCCTAGAACCTTATTTTACCCCTGTTTCATCAGAAAATGATGTATACTGTAAGAAACATTTTTAAAATTAGTTGATCAAATATTTAAGTGCACTAAGTCTCTGTATTTATTAAAGCAAATATAGTTACCTTTCTGTCCCTTTCTAAAAGAAAGCAAAAGATACAGTTCTTTTTTCTTAAGACTCAGGGTTTATGGATATTAATTATTACACTATATTGACACCCAGACATGTTTATAGGAGGCTTTTGAGACATACAGAGCTATTTATTCCCATACCAAATGGCACTTCTTTTTCCTCTGCCTTCTGCTTGTATTTTTTCTGTTGCGATTATATCCTACTGAGGCTGCTACATGTCTTTGTTTGAGTTGAGGTTCTAAAGGTAAGACTGTATAGTCTCCTTTTTACAGAATAATAATGGGTTTTATGACTGTTTGCCTTCAGAAGCCTCTTTTTCCACTCATTCTCATTTCATATCTATGGTGAGGTGTCGAAAACAGATGAGTTAGTTCTGAACTGGTGATATATAAATCAATTATTATTTGATTCATATTCAAAGCAGCTCCTCCTAAAATAGCGGCCTTCCTGCCTGTGGGATGTAGTCTAACCTACTGCCTGGATCTACACCCACCAACATCCATATTTTGTCTATTGTTACCTTGGACACTTGTAGGAACTGAGTGAGTTTCTGTTTCTATAGTGTCCATTGACAGACAAATGAATAAAGAAAATACGGCACATATGTAGAATGGAATGTTATTCAGCCTTAAAAAATAAGGGAATCTTGCCATTTGCAACAACTTGGATGAACCTTGAGGGCATTATGCTAAGTGAAATACGTCAGAGAGAGAAAGACAAACACTGCATAATCTCACTTTTACGTGTAATCTAAAAACGCTGCTCTCACAGAAACCGAGTAGAATGGTGGCCGTCAAGGGCTGGGGAGTGGAGGAAATGGGGAGTTGTTGGTCAAAGGGTATAACCTTCCAGTTATAAGATGAATAAATCCTGGGAGTCTGATGTACAGCATGGTGACTATAGTTAACAACACTCTATTGCATACTCAAAATTTTGTTTCCGAGATAGTAGATCTTACATGTTCTCATCACACACACACACACACACACACACACACACACACACAAAAGGTAATTAATTGTGTAAGGTCATAGATGTGTTAACTAACCTTATTGTGGTAATCACTTTGCAATATATACATGTATCACATTATGATGTTGTACACCTTCAACTTATACAGTGTTATATGTCAATTACATCTCAGTAAAACTGGAAAGAAGAAAAAGATTCACATGGAGAAGGGTGAGGCTGGTAGAAAAAAGCCACTGCCTTGAGCAGTACCGAGGTGGGTGGAAAGCCATGGGCCTCTATTAGCACTGCTGGGTAGGCTCTGTTCCCACATGTGGGAAGGGGGTAGGACAGCACAGCTGTGATCCTTATTGCAGACCCTAGGCAGCCTCAGGCAACTTTTCAAAGTTAGTTGCTGAAAACCAATAAATGAAATTATAAAGAAGAATTACATAAATGCCTTTATTCTACTTCTGGTCCTCTTGGCAACTTTTTCCATCTAAAAGCTGCACCCTGCAGTTCTCAAAGCAGGAACATTAACATGGATCAGAAGTTTCCAAACTTTTCATCATCAACCCCTACACCAAAAGAAAAGTTGAAATTTTATGACCCCTAGTATATGAAGTACCTTGTGTGTTTTTAACATTTATCAAGAGAACATTTAACAGTTACCTACTATGTGCCAAGAGAAAATAAAAATAAGACACAGACTTTCAATGCAGACTTTGTTCCGGTATTATTCTTCGTTTTGACTTCAGTATAAGAACTATTGAGCTATTTGCTGTCCCAATAAGGGGATAAGCAGACGATTACAGAATCCTGTGATCTCTTCCCAAGTTTGCAACTATAGGGTTGGTCCTAGAATTGCTCAATAACTTTGTATTTTGATTTAAGGGGAAACTAAAAGAACTTCCTGTCCCAAAGTAACTCTGCTTTGTGGAGACTGGAGGTGCCCTGCAATTGACTCAAGATACTGTTTATTTGTTTAAACAGTTCAATGAGTAGTTTCTATTTAACAAGTGAGCACAAATTTTCACAACAGTACCTACCCCATGACATAGCTCAGACGAAAACTCTGAGGGAAAGGAAAACTATATGGGCAAAAAGTCCAGGTTCCATCCACTGTACATGGGATATTGATAGGCTTGTAAAACTTACAGGGGTACCTGGAGGTACCCAGGAGCCCTGGGTATTTAGTATACAGATCAGCAAAGGATGGTGGAAAATAAGACGACACCAGGTCAGGGGACAAATTAAGCAGGTGAAGCTGGTCCTTTATACTCTTTTCCCTTCTGATACACCACTGCTCTGTCATGTCCAGAATATGTTCTGTATCCTCAGTAGACCTACACACACACACACACACACGTGTAGCACACAAACATGCACGCATGCATGCATGTACACATACATGGACTTCCCAGTCTTCTCAGTTAAAATTCAGCTTGTAGTAACTAAAGAAAATTTATAATGCTCTATATTTTATAGATTTTAAAAATACTTGCACTTTAAGAGAAAACTTTTCATGTCTGAAAATCCCTTCTCACGAAGGAAGTTATTTCTGATATTGGAGGTTGACAGTTTCACAGAGAAAACTTCAGGAGCACAGAGATATGCCTGACCCTCTCCACACGCACCATCTGGGGAGAATTCACCAACACAGAGGCTCAACCCCTCTGCTAAGTCAAAATCAAGTATCCCAACATCATTATTTCACAGAGAATACCCTACCTCATGTTAGGCATTCATATGTATTTTATTTGTTGAAGAGAGGAAGAAGATATAAAGGAGGGAATCATCCGAAATTACAGAGGACAGCATTTAAGTCAATATAGATATTTAAATTTAAGGTAAAATTAAATGATAATTTGAAATTATATGTGGAGTTTTATTTACTAAAGAATATTTTGGAAAGTTCAACTCCTATTTTCACTTATGTTTTCAGAGAAGGTATTTGGTCCAAATGAAGAATACCTTCAATTATTGTTCTTTTATTGCAAGCAAAAAAGGATTTATACTTCTTTTCATGAAATATGGTTGTTTGACAACAGAAGGATAAATATTTTATATTTTTAGAAACAACAGTCAGGCTACTGATATTCTTAATTAGTTTTAATAAATCTGAATGCTTCTTATCATCTACTCTTTAGCTTGTACCTGAGGAGTTGAATACCTCCGGGAAGATACGTGCTCCAGACCCGTAAATATGCAGTTCACAGAGCCCACCACCAGAGGGCAATAAAGAAGTCAAATCTTGAAACCATGGAGTGAAAATAGTGGGAGTTTAAATAAAAGCAACATTTCACAGTATGCTTTTCTGACCAACGTTATATCTAATAACTTAACGGATTGTATGTACGTGGATTCTGAAAAGTCAGCAGCACACTTCACTGGTCAATTTCTATGATAAGGGGAACGTAATTGGAGTGTAGAAAAACAGTATACTTACATCTTAAAATTCCACCCCTACAGAATCTACTACTCACTATTGAAAAATGGTAAGAAGAATAGCTTTCTGTGTCTCAGTCACCAGTTAACATTTTCAAGAGTAGAATTTATCTTCCTATGATGCTCAAATACACAGGAAAAAATGCATATCTAGGACAATGGATAAACTCTATATGACATGTGAAAATAATTATTCAAATGGAAAAAGTAAAAGATCTACAAGGAACAGTTTTATATGCATTAGTGTGGATATATACATAAAGAGGCTCTAAGAAACATAAAAATCACTTCCAGGAAGTAATTTTAGGTAGAAGAGAATTAACATGGATGAGGAAGAAAAGAGAGTTGGTTTTAAGATAGTTTCATTTACTTGTTTTTTTGTGTGTTTATTTATTTGTTTTATTTATTTGGTCTTTGGAATATAAGGAAACAGTGGCTTTCACATCCGTATCCCAGTGGAACAAAGGGACCGAGGTCTATACTGGAGCCCAGCCATTGTTTGACTACCTTGTAATAATACTGGTGAAATACAGCCAAATCATTTGAACTACAAGCATCCTCTCTGACAATAATCTTAAGACATCAACATTATAAATTAAAGAAAGGAAAGAGAGAATACTGTTTTCTTTAGAGAGAAAATACAGATTCTGGATCAAATCAATAATGTCAGCAAACCTCACGGGTATAAAATATTCTGCTGCCTATCATTCAGATCATGCCTCTAGAAGAGGGAAACTGGGTGATAATTTCCCCAGATTTTATATTTAATTCAAATATTTTAGGTAAGAGGCATCTCTAGTAAAGCACTGTATCATTGATTTTTTCCAATAGGATAGCTCACAGGAGTTCCTCTTTCCTTCTCAAATACATATGGGGAAATGGAACTGGGTGTGGGTTAGAGGAACTATCTAAATAGAGCATAGTAATCAACAGTTTGTTTTTTAAAAATAGAAATTTCTATTTAAATTGTTTCCAGAGACAGAAACACACAGAGACAATTCCATGTGACAACAGTGGAAGAGACCAGAGTGATGCAGCTGCAAATCAAAAAATGCCAACACCAGTGATTGATGGCCACCACCAGAATCTGGTTAAGACAAAGAAGGATCCTCCCCTCGAGGCGTCAGAAAGAACATGGCCCTCTCAACACTCTGAGTTTGATCTTCTGGCCTCTAGAGCTGTGATAAAATAAATTTCTGTTCTTTTAAGCTAACAAGTTTGTGGTATCTTGTTATGGTAGCCCTAGAGATAACGGTATTTGATTCCTGAGATGGCAACTGTATTCTGGCTATGTAATGACTATTCCAAGACGATCAACAGACACAAAGATAAAGAAAGGCAAAACTGAGACTAAGCCCAGTTCTTTTTATTCCCAGAATAATAAATGATTTTTTAATTAATTTACATCTCTTTGTCTAACCCCTCTGCTTTTCAAAAGACTATGTGCGACCAATCGAATATTAACATGTTATACTTTCCTTTTACTTCATCTCAAATTATTTCTAATTCCCCTTATGAGTTCTTACTTGACCCATGAATTATTTAGGAATATACTGTTTAATTTCCATTTGTGATTTTCAACAAATTTCTTTCTGTTAACGATTTCTTATTGCATTCTGTTGTCATCTGAGAGCACTCTTTGTATTGTTTATATCCTTTAAAATGTACTGAAATTTGTTTTATGGCCTAGCATACAGTATATCCATGTGCATTTGTAAAGAATGTATATTCTGATGCTGTTGGGTGGAATGTTTTATAGATGGCTGTTAGGTCTAGTTGATTGATAATGTTGTGCAAGTTTTTTTTTTTAATTTTCTTGTTGATTTTCTGTCTGTTCTGCTATTGAAAGAAAGGTACTAAAGTATCCAACTATTATTGTAGAACTGTCTGTTTCTCTTTTCTGTTGTGTTGATTTTGCTTCATTGTATTTTGAAGTTCTGTTGTTAGGTGCATATAAGTTTATAATTATTATACATTCTAGATGCTATAATCCTTTTATCAGTTTAAAATATCTTTGTCTCTAGTAAAAATTTTCGTCTTAAAACATTTTGTTTCTGATATTTTCTTAGCCGCTCCAGTTTTGTTGTTGTTGTCTTGTTTTGTTGTGTTGTTACTGTTATGGTATATCTACTCCAACCCTTTTACACTTCACCTATATATTTTCTTGACTCTAAAGTGGGTCACTTTCTTGTTGACGTTATATACGTATATAACTGCATATTACATTCAAAAATCACATATATAATAACAAACTATGGCAGACTTTGAACTGGACCTTTTATTTTTTTCGGTACGCAGGCCTCTCACTGTTGTGGGCTCTCCCGTTGCAGAGCACAGGCTCCGGACACGCAGGCTCAGCGGCCATGGCTCATGGGCCTAGCCGCTCTGCGGCATGTGGGATCTTCCCAAACCGGGGCACGAACCCGTGTCCTCTACATTGGCAGGTGGACTCTCAACCACTGCGCCACCAGGGAAGCCCTGAACTTCACCTTTAAATGAGTATGATTTAGACAGTAGAGCTTCCCTACCAAATGCAAATAACTCACTTGAACTCTCTTTTTTGTAAAGGACAGACCAATTCTTCCAAGGGGAATTCTTGAACTCATTAGATATGTGATATTCATTATAATTAGTTGCATTTAACACCACAGAAAGGACTTGATCAAAGGCTATTTTACTCTTTTCTTCCTCACTGGATGATTAGCTAGGTTCATTTTTAAATGAAAGATATACTCTAGATATTTCAATGTAGGGCATCTCTTCCTTTCAAATCTCAGAAAGAAAGGTGTGCTTCAGTTTCCCTGCAGAAAGCTCTAGTATCTTGCCCCCCTTTTGAAAGAGGAACGAATCCTTCTTTCTCTATTCTTCTTTGTCTTCTTCCCTTCATCAGCAATGAGCCTCTTTATCATTTTTGTCAGCCCAAAGAATAATTTTTCTCTTTCCAGGCCATTCAAAAATTGTACACTACAAAGTAAACGGAAAGAGCTTTATTTATAAAAATAAAACAGCTATGGCATTAGTTCTTAAAGAGTATAAAATTTTGATCCCTCATTCCAACAAAAAGTCTTGTTAGCATTTAGGGTTCAATGAGAGGCAATAAACAAAAATGTTTTGGTGACTCATTTGACATCTTTACTAATAGGTTTGAATTCATACTGGTGAATATCAGACATATTTGTGTTAGGCAATTAAAATTAAATTATATCTAGACATCTTTTAAATTACCATATTAACATTAACAAGTAATCTTAGAACTCATCTTGAGAGTAAAAGGTACTTTTATACTTTATAATGAAAAAATCAATAAAATGTGCCTTTATGCAGAGAAAATGTAATTATAATACCAATTAATGTTAACTGGTCACTTTTTTATTGAAGTAGAGTTGACATACAATATTATGTTAGTTTCAAGTGTTCAACATAGTGATCCAACATCTAAATACATTTGAATTGGTCACCATGATAAGTCTAGTAACCATATATCACCATACAAAATTATTACAGTATTATTGACTATATTCCTTATGTGGTAGATTGCATCCCCAAGACATTTATTTTATAACTGGAGATTTGTACCACTTAATCCCCTTCACCTATTTCTCTCAGTCCCCTATCCCCCTTCCCCTCTAGTAATCACCAGTTTGTTCTCTGTATCTACAAGTTTGTTTCTGTTTTCTTTTCTTTGCTTTATTTTTTTAGATTTCACATATAAGTGAAATCATACAGTACTTGTTCTTCTCTGCCTGACTTATTTCACTTAGCGCACCTAGTACTCTAGGTCACTCCATGTTGTTGCAAGTGAAGATATTTCATTCTTTTTTAGGACTAAGTAATATTTCATTATATATATGTGTATATATACACCACATCTTCTTTATCCATTCATCTATTTATGGACACTAGTTTCTTCCATATCTTGGCTATTATAAGTAATGCTCCAATGAACAGAGGGGTGCATACAGCCTTTCTTATTAGTGTTTTTGTTTTCTTTGGATAGATACTCAGAAGTTGAATTGTTTCATCATACGGTAATTCTATTTTTAACATTTGGGGGAACCTCTGTACTGTTTTCCATAGTGGCTGCACCAATTTACATTCCCACTAACAGTGCACAAGGGTTCCCTTTTTGATGATGGCCATTCGGACAGGTGTAAGGTGATATCCCACTGTGGTTTTGATTTGCATTTCCCAGATGATTAGTGATATTGAGCATCTTTTCATGTGTCTTTTGGTCATTTGTATGTATTCCCAAAGCAATGTAACCCCGATCAAAATACCAATGGTATTTTTCCCAGAATTAGAACAAATAATCCTAAAATTTGTATAGAATCATCCAAACAAACAAACAAAAAACCTCCAATAACCAAAGCTATATTGAGAAAGAAATACAAAGCTGGTGGTACGACATGCACTGATCTCAGACTATACTACAAAGCTATAGTAATCAAAACAGTATGGTATTAGCATAACAACAGACACATAGGTCAGTGGAATAGAATAGAGAGCCCAGAAATGAACCCACAGTTATATGATCAATTAATCTACAACAAAGGAGGCAAGAACATACAATGAAATAAAGACAATAAATGGTGTTAGGAAAATTGGACAACTACTTGCAAAAGAGTGAAACTGAATTATTTCCTTACACTATACATAAACATAAATTTAAAATGGATTGAAGACTCACATTTAAGACCTGAAACCATAAAACCCCTAGGAAAAATACATTGACATCGATCTTAGCAATATTTTGGGGGGGTCTATCTCCTCAGGCATGGCCAACAGAAGTAAAATTAAACAAGTGTGATTATATCAAACTGAAAACCTTTTGCAGAGAGGAGAAAACCATCACAAAATGAAAAGGTAACTTACTGAATGAAAGATTTTTTCAAATGATATATCTGATAAGGAGTTAATATCCAAATTATCTAAAGAAATCATACAATCTAATATCAAAACCCCCCAGATATTCCAATTTAAAAATGGGCAGAGAACCTGAACTGGTTACTTTTTAAAGTGTTTGATACAGTACTTAGATGCATTCTTTTTTCATTAGCCTTGAATATCAATACTCTTAACGTCTCCGTTTATAAATGAAGAAATTAAGGAATGGAGAGATAAATGACTTGTCTAAGGTACAAAGCTTATTACAAAAAAGATTATACTAAACCAGACCTCTGATTCAGATTCCTATACTTTAATCATTATGGCTTACTGCAGAAGATTAGAGACAGAATTTGACATTGAAAGCTTAGATTCCAGTTTTTAATGAGACTTCTTCACCATGCCTTTATGTCTAAGGGAAAAAATTCTGGTCTGTACTGCCATTAATGATAATACTGCTTTAGAGAAATGTTCTGGAGGGAAAGGATATTATTCAAATTTATTTTTAAAGTTTTTTTTTTGGTTTGACTTTGTTTCTTAATTTTCTCATGCTAGGATGGGAGGGCAAACCAAACCTAAACTAACAATACCAACTATATGTGTGTGCGTGTGAGTGTGCCTGTACTTATAAGTATGAAAATACAACTTACAAGAAAAGGCAAGGCCAGAATCTATAAGGCTAAGGATTTCGACTTTATCTTAGATGCAAGAGAAAGCAATTAAATGAAAAGATAGTTGTGTAGATACTAGGCTGTTCAAGTAGAGCAAAGGAGAAATGGTAGTGGCTAAGATGGTGGCAATGAAGATGAAGAGAAACATTATGTATGTGATGAGAGAGAGAGAGAGAGAGAGAGAGAGAGAGAGAGAGATGAGATTCCAGAGGACCTAATGATGCAGTCTATGCAGAAAGTGAAGAAAAGGAAGGAATTGAGGATCATTCCCAGGTTTTTGCACTGAGTTAGTTTTTGTGTGAATCATGGCACCATTCACTGAGGAAGAAAAGATTTGCAGGATGGGACAGTTTGGAAGAAGGAATAATTGAAGTTTCATTTTAGACATCTTAGTTGTAGAGACGTCAAGCAGTGTTCCTCATATTTCTCCAATGAAAAGAATCACCTGGGGATCTTATTGCACATATGGATTATCACCTTTTCTGCCAGAACTTCTGGTTTGGTAGTCTGAGTTGAACACAAAGTACTGGATTTTCTCACACTGCAGAAGAAAAAAAACACACTGAAGGAGGTGGGAAAGAGCTAACCTAAGTAACTTTGGAAAACAGTATTTTAATACACTGTCATTAACCATGCACAATATATACTGAAAAGCTAAAGACAAAAAGAAATGTACACAAATATTGAACTTGTTAGTAAATTTATTTTTCACACGTGTACAGGTTAATGATTTTTTAAATATTTTATGTGTATTCCAGAATTGAGCAAATGACTAAATAGACTGCAAATAATGAGAATCAGGTTTCTAATTGTTAAAGAGTGACAAATAAGGAAAGGGTAAGGGAGGCTAGAATAAACCCTGTGGTGTTGGATTGGAATCAAGGTATCAATTTGAATTCATATATCAACTTGAAGTTATATATATATATGTAGGTAGACAGATGATAGATAAGGTGTGTGTGTGCACACGTGTGTGTGTATACACACACACCCAGATAGATAATATGAAAATAGAGATACTTGTATATTTTTATGTATTCGTATATATATTTTTAGCTCTCTCTGCTGAAAACACAATGAGGTAGCTTGGATAGTGATAAATCCACCTCATACCAAGATTCTGGTTTCTGAATACCATTATTAATGCAAGGAACAAGAACTCCATGGAGAAATGACTGATTCAAGCCTGAGACAGAAGAAAGTAAAAGATGGGTCTGGAGCATTTTGTGGTGTCAGAAAGTAAGATATTACTCCAAAAACTGTATGGCCATGTAGGAAAAATATAGGAGACAGCTGGAAGGAGTACCAGTGACCAAATATGGAACACTTTGAGAAACAAAACTATTAATGACAGTAATAAATTTTAACCCGTAGAATAAAATAAATATCCACAAGTTCACACTGATGTATGTATATATATGAACAAATAACCAGATAAATACATAAATGAATGAGAAGAACAGCTCTTTCTTATACTCAAATTATAGTTAATAAATGTAGAGGGAATGATGGGAATAGAAAATGAACAATCATCAAACACCACAGTACCTGGTGGAGTCAAAAATTATTGATGGATGCTAAAATTAGTATGGGAAAATTAAACAAGAAGCAGAATATTTGAACAATCTCAAATAATTACAAAGGGAAAAATAGTGATTTTGCAGCTATCATTATAACTAAGTCATCAAGGTTAGCATCCCCAGTAGTGAGACATACAGATTTGTTTGTAGCTCTAATATGTACTGAAAATGCCATAATATCTCTCCTGAAGTCTTCTTGTCAAGAAATTCATATCCTCAGTCTAACCATGAGAAAATATCAAACAAACCCGATTTGAGAAAAATTCTACAAAATGACTGCATAAGATTTTCCATTAGTTCAAGGTCATAACAGACAAAAAAAGACTGAGGAACTATCCTAGATTAGAGAAGAATGGGGAGATATGACAAGCAAATGCAATAAGGGATCCTAGATTTGAATCTGGACCACAAGACAATAGGCAATATTTGAATACGAGTCTATAAATCATTAGTAGCATTGTGACAATGTAAACTTTCTGCTTTCAATAATTATACTCTAGTAATATAAAATGTTAACATTTGGGGAAGCTGAGTAAAGGGTATATGGGAACTCATACTGCTATGTTTGAAGTTTTTTGATAAATAAGATTTGATAACACAGTTTTATAAAAACTTAGTTTGGACATTTCTGAACCTCTTTTTTGTTTCCTTATGGAACAAAGTTGCTTGTTTAGGGATAATACTAATTCAATGGGGGTAAGATTTACACAGGACCAACCCTAACATTCATAGTGTGTGGCACAGGAAACACCTTTGAATGGCCATTTCAAGGAACAATATACTTAAGTGTATACAATGAGTAAAATGGATGAACTACACAAATTAATGAGTTGAAAAACCATAGAATCATAGAATTTTCTCACTGTAAAGGCTCTTACTTTCATAACTTTTCATAACTTTTTAGTTCCTATGGGTAAATACCAAAGAGCGTGATTACTACATCACTGTATGGTAAAAGTACGTTTATTTTGTAGGCAACTGCCAAGTATCCCGCTAGCCACAAATGAGAATTCCAATTGTTCTGCATTATCACCAACTTCGGTATTTCAGTTTGGGGATTTTAGCCATTTAAATAGGTGTGTAGTGGTATCTCATTATTGTTCTAATTCAAAATTCACTGATGACATGGAATGTGCAGCATCTTTTCATATGTTTATTTGCCATGTGTCTATTTTCTTTGTTTAACCATAGTAGTTTTGTTGTTTTTTTTAAACCAAGGCCTGCTAACCCTTGTCCTCCTGTGTCTATTTATGTTGTCTTTTTTCTTTCTTTCTTCTTTTTTTGAACATTTGATCATTTAGTCTTTTTCCTGGTTATGTCCAATTATTTTTTATACTAAAATTGGGCTTAAATTATTTTACGAAACTATAAAGATACCTCCACATTCTGGATGTTGTTATCTTTCTCTTGAAAAGATTTACTTTGGCCCATGGCAGACAGTTACTATAGGGACTGGTAACCTTAGTCCATTCTCAGTTTGAGCTCATTCAAAGCCGTTTTTCAGTCTGTGTGAAGGTTGGTCTATTTCTGTCTTGTCCTTCCTCTATGGGTGTTGCCCTTTGGGATTACCATGTGAATGTTTGGATTCTCCCTATTCCCAACTACCCTTGTATTTGTTAGGCTTTAAATGTAATGGTTCCCGCAGCCCTGTGAGACTAAAGATACACTTAGCTTATCATTCCATTAGTTGTTGCCTTTAGCTTGAGCTGTTGCCCATTGGCTTCTGTGGTTACAGTCTTTTGAACTCTTTGGCTTTTCAGCTCCTAGGCTGTATGAGCTGAATCAGCAAATGCCCCAAGGACAAAAGCTGCACCAAGTGTCAAGCTTGCGTCTGTGTTTCCCTTCTCTCCACAACTTGGCCCACATGTCTTGGTGTCTCTCTAACATTCAGATGCCAGCGAACGGATGTTTTCTTACTTTATCCAGCTTTTCTAAAATTTCTTTAGACTTCACCTGATCTTATGTTATTACTGAACTATCATCTCAATTACCCCTAGGAAGAAAATTTACAATTTTATGTTTTATTTTTTTATTTTCTATATTACCTCAGTTTCTGTAGAGACCTTTTACCTCACTGTTCGGTCTAGTTCCTGTGTTAGCAGCAAGATGGAGATAAGGTGGAGGCTAAGAATACTGGGGGGAAATCACTGATGAATGATATGTCTCGTTCTTTTTGTTTTTTCCTCTCCTTATTTATTACTCTGGCAGCCTACACCTGCCTTTCTTCATTTGACCCAGTTGCCCAAATAAGAAACCCACTCTGGTAAAGACCTGACTTTACTCTCATCAATGTCTGCATGTTAGGATTAGCTAGATGATGAACACCATGCCAGAGTTCTTTGTGTGAGACTTTTGCAGACTTTTGTTAGCCCTTTAGTTTGCCTCTTGCAAACACTGCTCAGATTGTTGAGGTTTTCTAAGATTCTGTAGGTCAAACCTCTCTACCTGCATACCAGATGAGCCCTTCTCTCTTTCCTGACTTCACTTGTGGGAGGTTAGCCCTCGGTTCTTCTTTTTCCCCATCCAATCATAATTGTTCATGAATTCCACAAGGCCCTCAAAATATCTGTCGTCCCTTTCTCTCTTCTCTTTTTTATCAACACTGTTAAACATTAACCATATATTTGCATACCTCTTTCTTACTTACAGTGGAATATTGGAAGGCTCGATCATTAAGTGTGAACCCCACCAAATTAGGACTCATACGACACTCTCCTCCAGGCCAAAACTTTTGATATCCACTGGGTTTTTTTTTATACTATCTTATATGTATCTAAATTTGTAATGATTTAGTTAATTCCTGAGTTACGTGACAATAAGAAATCAGTCAAATTAGCACTACAGAAGTGCAGCTTAGACCTAGGGACCAGAACCAAGGACCACAAAAACCTGTTAACCAACAAGTTTCACTTGTACTTCATGTTTAACAACTGCTGAGGGTGAATGGGAAGTGAGGGAAAAAGAGTTTAACTTCATATCACAGAAACTTGCACTAAAATGAAGAGGAAAATGACCCAGTTCCTGGTTCAAGTCACTGTAATCTGCTTCAATAAATAATAACAGCACACAAGGAAAACAAACACTATATGATAGGACCAATGGATAATTAATTACCAGATCAGGGAGGACAGATGACACTTGCTATGGGATTTCATTAAAGAAGGATTCCAAAAAGTACTGGCTTCTTCTGAGAAGACTACTCAGAACAGGTAGCATTTAAACTGAGTCTTGAACAAGTATATAGAGGGTAGGGAACAGGCCTTCCGGGCAGGGAACAGGCACAGTGTCAGGAATGGCACAAAGGCCTTATGGAATAGGGGACAAAACTGGCTGAACACAGGAGTGCTACGTGTTGGGGAATATGGGGGAAGGCTGGCTGAGGTTGGTTAAATGAAACATAATTAGATGGAAGAGAAAGTAGGTGGAAAGACACATGGAAGACTGTGGAAAGCCCCTGAAGATGGAGGTCAGCATAATAATATGAAGAACTCAGTGGTACTTTGACACTGTATGAATGTCTAGGTTTAAAAAATCAGGAAAACACAATAAAAGAATAAACTACCGATATAATGATATGTAATCAGAGGCCAGATACCAAAGAATACACACTGTGTGTTTCCACGTATGTCATATATGGTGATAGATAGAGGTCAGCTTAGGTGTTGCCCTGGGAGAGTATGGAACAGAGAGAAGTAACAGAGAACCGTGTAGGCTGTTAGAAATATTTTATAATATCTTGATCTGGTGTTGGATACATGGGTGCGTAGAGATGTAAAAATTCAGTTATTAGCAATGTAGTTAACCTACCAGAGTTTTTTTTAATGTATGCGTACATTAAAAAAAAAACTCTAGTAGGTTAATTAGGCTGTCAGTTGTATGAAGTAAATTTTGGTCAAGGAACAGCCAAGGTAGTAATGCAGTAATAAGTTATAAATGTACTCACTGTGCTCTAGAATGTCACAATTGGAATACAAGAAATATGTGTAAGAAAAAAGACAAGTATTGAATATTGATGGTTGGATGAGCTGAATAAGTTAGATCACTCTACTTTCAATTTAAGAACTTGGCCAGTGTTTGGATACCTTTGAACAAAGAAAAAAAAAGAAATACAATTTTTATTACGCATATGCTATGTATCAATCCCTGACTTATATTTTGACACATATAAACATGGGAAATATTGCACCTTGTAACTGAGACAATGAAGATGAGTGAGGTAGCTGGTTTTGACACTAGAGGCTGAGAAAACCATCAGCTCATAATCGGAAGAAGTCTGAAGTCGGAGGAAAAGAATCAAGAGGAAATAGTGGTTAAGTGCCAGGAGCTTCTGGAAACTACATCAGAGATGAAGACTCCAGGATTGTTGAGCTTTCTAAGAGTCCCAATAACTCAGGTAAAAACAGAGGGCTTAAAACTGAATCCTGGGGATATATGTATGCATATAGCTGATTCACTTTGTTATACAGCAGAAACTAACACAACACTGTAAAGCAATTATACTCCAATAAAGATGTAAAAAAAAAAACAAAAAAACTGACTCCTGCAAAGTAACAATTGTTAGGACAAACAGTAAAGAATTATAAGAAAAATAATCACATGCCTGTCCCAACAGAGAAATAGCCTAAGCTCCATCTCACCATTTCTCCGATTGGCCTTTCACAAAATACAGTCCCATCAGCTGAATATAGGTTTGTCAAGTAACTGTGAGTAAGACTGAATTAAACAAAAATAAATCAATTCCTTCCTCCAAAACTTTTCAGAGTATGTAATGTAACAAAGTGAAACTTGAATTTCATGTCGGGATGTAGAGTACGGCTCTTCCCAAATGCTTCTGTCTTGTAACTACATTAACATCATCTAAAACCAGTGTTCTGCAGGACAGAGATTGTGAAACGCTGCTCTCATCATGTAAGATATCAAGTCTTTCTGAAAATCCATTCTTCCTTCTGCCCTTTCTCGTGTTGTCCCTGTCACCTGGAATGTCTGTCCTAAGCTCCACCTGCCAAAACCCTACCCATTTTTAGGATCCAAGAGATAATAAAAGGCTTACATTACTGAAAGGCAGAGAAAGAAATCCCTTCCTAGGGATCTACATTTCCTTCCTAGGGAAAAGAAAAATTGTAAAGTATACCACAGTGACCTTAAGTCTATGAATGTAACTATGTTGTGTTACTTTGAGTTCTGTAAAAATCAATGTGCTACAATATACATGGATATGAATGTTTGATCTCTTACAAGTAGAACTTGCTGATAACTTTCATCATGAGCGAGGTTAATGATTAAGGGAGCCACTGTATTTGGCTCAGCCCTTATAACTAGGGAATATTAAAATTGGAAAGGTCCCTAGATATTAGCAAATCTATCCACCTCATATTCTAAGTAAGGAAACTGAGACCTTCATAGATTGGATATTTATATTAACAAAGGAAAAGGATATAAGATTGGCAGAACTACCTTTTAGATTAAGAATTTTGAGATTTTTATAGACTACTAGGACATTATGTCTACTGATATTGAGACAATGTGTTTCTTAGTCATCATTTTCTATTGCACTGACCAAGCGAGGTGGCAGTCAGTAGTTGTACAAAGGGAAAAAGAAAACTTTAGGAACTCCCAATTTATATACGCAGGGAAATTCATCATTCATGTATTTAAGCTAACTGGATGCAGTTTATCAGCTACATTGAGGAATGGTGAAGTGAAGTGTCTATACAATTAACATGTTAGTTTGTGTCATGAACTCCCTGTTGTTCAAGTGAGTTAACGGTTAGCACTCAACTAGGCACTTAAGAGTCCATTATAAATCTGGACTAAACGTTTATCTGTGGCATCTTTATTCTTCTTTGGTGCCCTTAGGCAGAATTAGCCCTCTTATGTTTTGATAAATTCAAGTATTAAACAGGGCTAAGGTTTCACAAGTTCTTTGGCCTAAACATGGGGGTAAGGGAGACCAATGAGCTGGAGTACTTCTAGACTTCAGAATGGTCAGATTGAGGAAGAAGAGTCTTATGCCAGAGGTGAAAGAAGACTGATTATAATTACCTATTTTTAAAAATTCCAACCCTTTTCAATGTTCTAAAGTGATCAGGAAGTACATGGGTATGCTAGGAAGTAAGGGACTCAAGCAACAATATTCTCTAAGAGTTTGTGGATGGCAATGAAGAGGAAAGGAAGATAGAGACAATCCTAGAAAAGGTTTTGGTTGGCCGTAATAATGAAGTCAGAAGGAGAAGAAGAAGAAGAAGAATGACACACGCAATGGGAAAGAGAAAGCAAGAATAGAGAAGCAAAAGGGAGAGTAGAAAAATGAGACAAATTTGGAGAAGGAAATGAGGAAGAAAACTGGGTGAAAGAAGGAAGCACTGATGGTAGACCACTTGACACTCAAACATTAACACGATGCACATTTAAGATGTGTCATCCATGGCCATGGTCATTACCCTCAAATAGTTCACAGTACGTGTTTCAGAGACATTTATAAATGGAAAATGCCATTAAAATAAGTGCCAGGGTATAAGTATTCATGGAATTGTATGGGAGAATAAAAAGTCCCCCGTCAAAGAGCCTTCTGAGACATCGGAAAAAAAGGAAAAACCTAAAAAGCATAAGACTCTTCCTATTTTCATTTCCAATGATACATCCCAATCTTGATGATCAATCAGCGATTTAAATATCAACTATAAACACAGTATTTTATGAGCTGCTATGCAGTATACTATACTAGAGCAATAGAACAGAGAGGACCTCAAACCCTCTGTTCCCTCAAATTGAAAGGCACGCTTCCTGACCCCTCCAGACCACTACTGGACACAAGGAACACACACTAATGTTTCAGGACCCCAACCAGCAGTCACCTGCTTTGTGATTACTTCCATGACACACCCTAACACCACTGACTTTCCTGCTCCTACGGGACATGACATATATTTCCTATTTTAACACATACCACAGTGCATTATGATTGCAGGTAGATGTTCTAACAACTTGAAAGAGAATGATGACTTTTTTTCTCTTTACATCTCGTTATTTCCCTACTCATAATATTTCTTGAAGAGAAACCATAAAAATATAAACAAACACAAAAAACAGACAATATACAAAACGTGTGCTTTGCACCTTAACACAAACTTAAGTAAAATTAATTCTGACAGTATCCGGCATGACAAACTTCCATGGTACAAATGAGAATGGACCAAGGTTTGAGCAGGTACAGGAGACAATCCAGGCATGAACAACACCAAGGAAAGGTAGACAGGAAGTAACATGGTGTGTAGGAAATCACAAGACCAGTCTGATGGGAAGAGACTTAAACAAGACTGAAACTCACTTTCTAAACCTCCATCTCCAACTGGACAATTCGCAAGACACAGGTGCACCAAAGTGGCCCAATATTCAATCCCTTTAATGGCGAGGAACAGTTTAAAATTTTATAAGTTTAGTTTGCCCAAAAGCAACTATCACATGTTGGCAGGACACAATGAAGGCTTACCTTTGTTAACATAGTTAAGTCTCTCTCTCTCACAACTAGCCCACTTGGATCCACGTTCCTTAGCACACCCGACGCACTTACACAGCATTGATGAGCTTTACGCAACTGGAAGGTCACATCTTTATTTCTTATTGCAGGAACACAACATCTGGAAACTTTATTTCTATCGGAAGCTAAAGCAAAATTATTGTAAAATGAGTCATTTAAACCATACATTTTATCACCGTTAAAAAGCATCTGCTCTGTGCTAAGGATTAGAAATGATTCCTGTCCTTAAAGCCTCATTAAGGACGAAGATCTATAAACTCAAAATTTCAATCACATGAGATAAAGAACCATAACCTTTAAGCACACAAGTGCCTATGGAGGCCAAAAGTTATATCTAAGTGATGGCTTCATGATAACCCTGAAGTACAGCCTAGAAAGATGAGGCTATGCAGAGTTGGAGTAGGAGGTGCATTAACTGCAGAGGAAACATCTGTGAAAAGACACTCGAGCCTGACACCTGCTGGGCACTGTAAATACTGCAGGTGGGGATGACTAAAGACCAGGAGTCCAAGTGTGAGGAGAGACAGAAATAAAAATAGACATGTTGGCCCAAGCAAGCCTGGGAGAGAGCATGGCTTGTATCCCACAGGTGATGAGGCCTGGGGCTACCACTGGCTGAGTAAGGGTGCCTCCGCTGATTAGAAGAAGGCTCCCCGCTGCTGAAGGACCAATTAGACAAAGGGAGTGATCACAAAAAGCTCCCCTTCCTCAGGGCCAAAGAGCCCCAGGAGGCTTGGCAAAGCACAGTTCAGATTACAGGCCTCTGTGCAGAGCACACGCTGGGCGGCTAGTATGCACTAACTCTGTGTGGGCAAGCCATTAGCAGCATTATTTTAGGCATATCTTGTCATGTTAGAAGATCACTCAACCCGAGTAGGCAGATGAACTTAGAGGAACTGAGACCAGGGGCCGCGAAACCACCCAGGAGTTTCTACCATAGTCGGGGAAAAAGGTAATGTGGATGAAGAAGCAAATTTAGGAGGAGGCCAAAATTTACAAGCTAGACCCACTGGATGAAAGTCATAAAGAAAGTTCAGTGAAGGCATTCTGAAGAGAATGGGCTCTGCATTTTTCTGACAATCAATGTAAAATATTAGGCAAAATTAAGTACAGTGGCCTTTAAGGTCCCTTCCAGCTCTAATTTCTTTTGATTTCTAACTTATTACTCTGGTTAAGTAAAGTCCCTTCAGAGGTACAGAACAGTTCCTACACCTGAATGGGATGCAAAGAATAATCTGACTTCTCTTCACCAGGGGATGAGTTGAACTGTCCTTGCAGAAGAGGTAACACATGGTGAGAACCCCAGATCCTAGAAAAGGGCCAGGCACACGATAAGTATTCAGCTTTTTGAAAACAAATGAACAATCATTTCCTCTTCTACATCTTCACACCCTTTCTCTGCTGGTTGCTTTCTTTCAGCTTATAAACTTCCTCAATATACCCACTTAAAAAGCCCTCAGACCTATGATTCTTTGGATCTTGTTGTGGGTAACCTAAGTCTCTCCCATGCCTTCAAACACCTCTCCTCCCCAAAAGCCCAGATATGAACCTTGGGCCCAGACCTGGCTACCAGGCCCCTCTAAAGCACTGAAGATGAAGTAAGATCCTCTCCCCACCCCCAGTCCCTTCCTACTGTGCTCTGTATCTCTCAAAAAGATGCAGCTGTAAACTGTCACCCACGCTTGCTGCCCTCCCTTTTCTAACTGGTCACCAGGCCCCACCCATTCTCTCTCACATCTGCAAAATCCAGTCCAACCTTTTATAACTTAAGTGGGAACCTTAGATTACAATTCACCCTGCACCCAATCAAGTGCCTTGCACATGGAGGTCCGAGTGAGTCTCTAAACCACAAGTCCATCTCACTGTTCTTTAGGGTTTCCCACAGCCCTCAGGATAAACATCTAAACTTCTGACAGGACAAACAAGGCCCCCTTCTCTTGGGCCCCACTAAGTTTCCAGTATCAACTCTCATTTCTTTCCCAAACCCTGAGTTCCAGTCCTATACCTTAGTTTTGCCATATTTTCTTATATTTCTCAAACTTTGACACACACTGCTCCCTCCTGCCACCCCAGGAGCTTCTACATATCCTTAGAAAGGATGGCACCTCCTCCAAGAAGCCTACCCTGAACTTTCCCTTCCAAGATTCTGTGCTCTGCAAAGGGGAAAGGTGGGGGGGGAGGGATACATTAGGAGTTTGGCATTAACATAGACACACGACTCTATATAAAACAGATAATCCACAAGGACCTACTGCATAGCACAGGGAACTCTACTCCATATCCTGTAACAAACTGTACGGGAAAAGAATCTGAAAAAGAATGGATACATGAATAACTAAACCACTTTGCTGTACACCTGAAACTAACACAATATTGTACATCAACTAACCTCCAATATAAAATAATAATTAAATTTTAAAAAAAGATTCTGTGCTCTGTAGCACCAGAACTCACTTCTTCCAGAGCACTGACTACTGTGCTTGTGTTTACCTGCCGCCCAGTAGAAGGGGAGATTACCTAGGGCAGAAGCATCGTCTCCAGCAGCCCTTGGTTCTGACAACTCATTCAAGTGCCAGGCTACTTGACACACATAACCTGCTTAATTAATTCTAAGAACCCACAGAAAGAGTGGTTATTAATGTCATTTTACAAGTGTGGGGACTGCAGTTCAAAAGAAACCTGCCCAGGCCACAGACAGCATAAGCCCTGGAATTCAAACCCTAAGCTGCCTTCACACCAGTGCTCTTTCCACTATATGATACGACTACTGAAAAACAGATTTTTTTTTCCTGAACCCTGTTTTAATGGAAAGGAAATGAAGCTGGGATATATCCATTTCCTAATCGCTTTGGCGTGTACCAGGCAGTCGTTCAACAGACCAGGTAACATCTGTGGAACAATTAACGATGCTCCAAACTGTCCTAAGTGTTCTACATTGTAGGGTCTACAAACATTAACACAGTGCGACCTTGTAACCTCCAGAGAGAGTGAGTCCTGTTCAGCCCATGCTACAGATGAGAACACTGAGACCTAGAAGCCTTAAGGCACTCGGCCGGGGTCACCGAGCCGGCAGGAGTCCTAGGCCGCACGCCCCATCCAGCGCACACACACCCGGGCACTGGGCTCCGGTTCTAGTGCCCACCCTCCACCTTGCACCATCTAAAACCCCGCTTCGCAGCGCCCACATGAGAGCCCCTGGAAGCGGGAAGTACAAAGCTGTCTCAAACAGATGAACCAGTTTGCAGGGCAGAAGTTGAGACACTGATGTAGAGAACAAACGTATGGACACCAAGGGAGGAAAGCCGCGGGGGGGTGGGGATGGTGGTGTGCTGAGCTCGGCGAGTCGGATTGACATGTATACACTGATGTGTATAAAATTGATGACTAATAAGAACATGCTGTATAAAAAAATAAAGTAAAACTCAAAAATCAAAAAAAAAAGGAATACTGTCTACTGTCCTCCACGCCCCCTGGAACACTCACTGTAAATATCCAGGAGGTGCTTGCAGAATGAATGAATCAATGAACAAACAAGCTCACTCATTTCAAACGTGCAGTCACATGCGTAATCTGACCTTCTGAGAAGTTAGGCTTCTGGAAGGAGCCCATTTTCTTAATGTATTCAGCATCGAGTCATCACAAAACATGAACTCTTATAAAGTACTGCCCCCTCACTTCCCATGAGAGAGCAAAATTCCTCAGCAGGGAAATGGGAGGGTAGCAGACATTACCCGCAAACTTTAGGAAGGCTGCGGCTCGCTGAGCACTTCACTAGGGCCCCTGACCGCCTGCCTGGTAGTAGGACAGACACACCAGGAACGGCTGCTGACCAGCAGAAAGAGCGCCCGGCCACGCAGGCAGCACACCCCGCACCCTGCCAAGCGAGGTCTGGCCAGCAAGGGAAAGACGCTCTCCACTGCAGAACCGCCCACCACTAGAAAGCCAGGTCCTGCCAGGGCCTGGACACACGAGGCCTTCCTTACAAGGGTTACAAATCTGTGGCCTTGCTCTGCCTCGAATAAAAGACAGTGACGGGGACAACGTGACCATCTCCAGATGAACTTTCAACTCCGTTTCAAGTGCCTGGGTGCTGGGTCACAGTGGATTTCTCAACTCTTCCAATATTCAAAAATATCAATTTCTAAGATGCAGGAGGGTTGTTAAACATACACTTAGCACAGACCCCAGTCCCACTCCTGAGTATTTTCTCAAGTGAGGTAAAAACCCAAGTTCACATGGAAAACTGCCCCGGGATGTTTACAGCAGCTTTATTCCCGATCCCCTCAGAAGTGGAAACATCCCACAAGTCCTGCCACCCGCAGGCGAATGGACAAACGGAAAATGGAATACAACACAGCCAGAAAAAGGAGTGGCTTCTCATACCCGCAACAACAGGGATGACGGACTTCCCTGGTGGTCCAGTGGTTAAGACTCCGCGCTCCCAATGCAGGGGGCCCGGGGTCCATCCCTGCTCAGGGAACTAGATCCCCCACGCCGCAACTAAAACATACTGCACGCGCCAATGAAGATCCCATGTGCCGCAACTAAGACCCAGCACAGCCAAGTAAATAACTAACTAAATAAATATTTAGAACAACAACAACAAAACAAACCCGGGAGGAATCTCGCATAGGTTTTGCTGAGCCAAAGCAGCCAGAATCAAAAAGCTACGTGCTGTTGTTCCGTTTATCTGACTTTCTGGAAAAGCCAAAACCTTAGGGACAGAGAGGAGATTAGTGACCAAGAGGCTAGAGGCACCCTGGCGCCAAAGGGCAGCAAATGGGATGACAGGATTGCTCTGCCGCCTGATGGCGATCAAAACTCCTACAACTGTGCACTACAAGTGAACTATGCTTCACGGCTACTAAGGACACACAAATTATTACATTTTGAAAAATGCGCCGGCCAGCCAGCCCGTGCATGACAAGTGCAGTAAGAAGGGCGGGGAGGCGAGGCAAGTGCATCAGCTGGAGTTCTGAAGGTTCTCCCCACTTTCAGTTTCCCTCCCCTGGCATGTCTCCCCGCCCGGCCCACTGCTGCTCAGGTCACCCACCCGGGACACCCGGAGTTACCCAACCGGAAAAGCCAGAGCCCAGGCTCAGCCACGCCTCCAGGCACAGGAACGGCAGAAATAGAAAGCGCCAGTGCGCAGTGGAGGGCTGGAAACCCTCGGACCTCAGATAACTGCGGAGAACCGGGCCTCGGAGTCAACATCGGCTCCCAGGCGGTCCCAGCGTCCCAACCCCGACCCCGGTCGCGACACAGTTTCCACAAAACTGACACACACGGAGCCCGCGCGAGGGGCGGGTCGCGCGGGCTTCCCCGCCGGGTCGCCTGGAGGCCGGTCCCCCGCAAGCTGAGCGCACGAAAGGGCGCCCCAAAGGCGCCGGCCCAAGGCGCCCGCTGCGCTTTCCCTCCGGACGGTGGGCTGCGGGGCCCAAGAGTAAACCCTGAGACAAGGTACACGCACACCACGCCGCCACAGGGGACGAGAGGCCGTGCGCCCACCTGGCCGGACACCCTGCATTTCTGGAATCACCGGACTTCTGTGTAAATTTCCCTTTGGCGTGTCATTTTCCAAAGGCCACTCAAGATCAGGGGACGGAACGCCTCCTCTCCAAGTGTCCTGCCAGCCCACCCACTCAAGATCAGCGGGACAAAATGCCTAACTAAAACAAAACAAAACAGAAACACAAAAAACTGGAGAGAGGGAGGAAAGGGTGCCCTCAAAAAAAAAAAAAAAAAAACCTAAGCACGTTGACAGCGCTAAGAATAAACTACCAGGAAACAGAATCCCTACATGTCACATCCTAAAGTACAGAAGGGCAAGCCCACCGGCAGTCCAGGCCCGGGGGTACCGGGGTCCCCAGCCCTGCAGAGCCAACCGCAGACCGGCTCGGGCGCCCCTCGGAAGCGCGGGGTCCCCGCGGCCGAGTCTGCGCCCCCGGCCGGCGCCGGCTCCCCTCTGCCCACCCTGCGCGCGGGGGCTGGAAACGGCCGCGGAGAACCACGGCGCGGGGGGAAGGGGGGCTCCAAAGAAGGTCTGGCGACTCGAGTCGCTCCGTTTCTCGGTGGGCTCAGCGCGCGCCGTGGGGGAAGAGGGGCGGGGGTCCGGGAGGAGGGCACGGGTGGCACTTACGTAGACCTGCAGCGGCCACAGGCAGACGGCGGGCTCGGCCCCCACGAGCGACTCCAGCCTCAGCTCCAGCTTCTCCCCCATGTCTTCGCGCGCGGCCCCCGCACCGTGCTAGTCTGGCGCTTGGGGGAGGGGCGCGGCGCCGCCGGCGGGGGCGGGGCACACGGACAGGCGGGCGGCTGAGGGGAGGGGGCCTGGCCTGGGCCTCAGCCGCCGCCGCCGCCGCCGCCGCGCTCCCGTCCGGCCCCCGGTTCCCTCTTTGTGGTCACAGGCCTGGGGCCTCCAGCACTGCTGCGAACTCGGGCCGGCGTGAGGCGAGCACAGTGAGCCGGGGGCCGGGGCGAACCACTCACGGCACGCGCGGCCCACCCCGTGGACTCGCCCGCTCTCACGACGCACGCACGCACGCACGCACGCACGTCTTCGGCTGACCCCGGCCACCCCCACCGGCCCGAAGTGGGGACCCGAGGAGAGCCCTCGGGGCCTGGGGTGGCGGGTTCGACTCCCGCCCTTGACGTACCGTGACACACACACCCCCCCTCCCCCCCAATAAGAAGACTATAATTCCTCATTAAATATGACAGCCGGCATCCCGGCTTCTGTTCACAAAAATGCCGTGTATTTAGCCTATGCTAGGCACCAGACCGCGGACGCTCAGTACTGGCAAAAAAGGAAATGCCCTGCCCTCGTGGCACTGCCATTTTAATTGGAATAGTAGTGACAATGGTCAAGGGAGAAAATAAAGTGTCATCATCGCCACGGGGATGGTTAATCTCATGTGCGCACTGCGTGGGGCCCCGGCAACCACAAACATTATTCCAGATGTGGCCAGGAAGGTATTTTTCGGAAGAGATTAACGCTGAAATTGGTCCATTTTGCGTAAAGGAGATTGTCAATGCCGCGGCGTGGGTGGGCCTCGTCCATCAGTTGAAGGACTGGAGAGAAAAATGAGGTTCCCTAGAAAGAGGGAACTGTTCCTCCAATGGCCTTGGGACATCAGCTCTTCCCTCTGTCTCCAGCCCAGAGTCCTGCCCTGACTTGCCTGCCTCACGGTCACGAGTCAACTCCTTAAAACAAAACTATATATGTAAAAATACTGAATATACACAAGCCTATTAATTTGTATATGTGTGTATACATATTATATATGTATACACGTTTATATGTGCGTGCGTTTGTAGTATATGTGTAAGTACTATATACAGTATACATACAAGCCTATATGTGTGTGTATATATTGTATGCATGTATGTATGTGTATATATATAGTATACATATTATAAATGTGAACATGCTGTATATATACACACACCCATATATTGATATATGGGTGTGTGTATATATACAGTATAGGTACACTGTATGTATGTATGTATACAGTGTATATTTATATATAGGTGTGTATATATGTTGTATACCTGTATGTGTATACGTTGTATAGGTATTATATGTATATATGTATATACTATATATAGACACACTTGTGTATGTATTTATATGTGTATTTACATGCACATATTTACATATAGGTGTGTATGTGTGTGTATACGTTGTGTATATGTATGTGTGTATATCTTATATATATGATATATGTATATATATGATGAATTTATATATACAGTACATATATATTTTTATGCTACATGCTTTTATATGTAGGTGTATATGTGTGTCTATATGTACGTGTATGTATTGCATATATTATATATGTATGCATACTATATATATACACACACCTAAATATCTTTGTATGTGTGTATATATGTATGATATACATGTACCTAGGTGTCTATTGCATGTTATACATATGTGTACATACTGTATATATATAAACTATGCATTTTATGTGTGTATGTATAGTGTATATGTATGTGTGTATTGTATATGTGTATATGTGTGTATACATACTGTATATATACAAACTGTGCATTTTATATGTGTGTATATGTGTGTGTATTGTATATACTATATGTGTATATGTCTGTATGCATACTGCATATATACACAGCTGTATATTTTTGTATGCATGTACATATGTACGTGTGTGTGTATATATACACACATAAACCCTATGGGTTCTGTTTGTCTGGAGAACCCTTACTGATACGGACACTTATGACAATTGAGCACCTGCCCTTTGCCAGCCAGGGAGCCAAACACTTGTCTTTTCGGTGTCTGCCTTAAGTGTCACAAGTCCCGGGAGGCAAGGTGATGCCGCTCCTACCAGTTGAGGTGCCCAGGGTCAGAGAGGTGCACAGTGCGGGGGGCTGGAGCCTGGTGGAGCCCAGGTGGAGTTCTAGCAGCAGTACAGCCTAGCAGTCCCACTTCCCCGGGTGCTTCTCACAAAGACGCCGAGGGAGAGACTGGGTCTGAAGGAGGGGATGAGGAAGCTTCCGTGGGTCCGCAAGCCCAGACCAAGGCTGACTCGTCAAGGGTGTTAGAGGTCAGGACTGTGGTTACCCTGGGGGTGGGGTTACACAGAGCCATTCCCATTCTGAAAAAGTATCCATTCTGCTCTTGTTTGTATGTTTACCCCCCTCCCCCAAATCTTTTACAAACAGATTCTCTTGGCTGCTGGGAGCACACACGGGGAAGTTGTGTGTGAGAGGGTGCAGTCCAGGGGACAGGGAGGTTAAGACCCCCACCCTTAGGGCCAGGAGTGCCTCAGCTTTGTGAGCTAAGGATGGCCCGCGAGGTCCCAGAGAGAAGGGTCCCTACTCCGTCCCTGCTCCGTGCACCCCATTCCCAGCCTGAGAAGCCTAGAGCCACCCCCCACACACACACACCAGGGAGGAGAGCCAGTCACCCTGGCTCACAGGCTGCGGCTCCAAGACTCCTGGCACTAGGAGCTCAGCTTTCATGCCCTAGGACAGGGCCAGAGCTGTTGTCTCCGGAAACTCTCTGTCTCTCGCCCGCCCACCCTCCCTCCCTCCTCCGCCTCTTCCCCTCCCGCTCCAGCTGGCCTGCCCTCCACCCTGCATTTCTACACAGGATGGCTCACAGACAGCTGCTCCCTGTGTCCACCCACCACCATTCGATGGATGTCAAAGCAAGCCCTGGGGACTTCCCTGGAGGTCCAGCGATTAAGACTCCGAGTTTGCACTGCAGGGGGCGCAGTTTCGATCCCTGGGCAGGGAAATAAAATCCCACATGCCACACGGCACGGCCAAAAAAATAAATGAATAAAAAATAAAGTTATAGTGATGAAACAGCCCTAGTGGTGATAGGATGGGACATACAGCTCTATGGTATAGAATAAAGGTCCAGAAACAGATATATGAGAACTTGATATGACAGAAAGTGGGGAAATTAAGGAGTTTTCAATAAATGGCATTAGGACAATTGCATATCCATGTGGGAAAAAGTAAATTAGAAAAAAAAAAGCAAGCCCTGGTCAGGTGTGACCTTGGGCCCAGGGCCATTGGCACACGTTGTCGTGTGGGATGTTCTTCCTTAGACTCCTCCCTCCCTCCTGTGCCACTTTCCCCGCCAGGTAAAGAACTCTGCCTGGTCAATAAGACCCTAGAGGTCCTTGGCCATTGCTATTGCAGTTGGAATTGTTACTGTGTTTACATAGGGTGACCAACACCCGCCTCCAGTTTGCCCAGGACCGCTCAGGTTTGAGCGCTGGAACTGTGGGGAAACCCTCATTCCCGGGGAACCCCAGAAGGCTGGTCAGCCTATTTAGGACGGATCTCTCACTTGATCTCCCAACCCCCGAGAGCCAGAAAGGGAATCTCGCCCCTCCTTCCATTGTAACCTTCATTCATTCATCCACTCATCCCTTTATTCAACTCCTTTATTCAGCAAGTATTTATGAAGCATCTACTACACATCAGACACTCTTCTAGGTGCTGGGGACAGTAAACTGAGAAGGTGTGATTTATTACATAGGGATGATGTCTCGGAGACCACTGCAGGGCAGGGGAGCTGGGAAAGGGAAGGGGCAGTTCTAAATGCAGGCTCTGACGGGATTGGGGCAGACCTTGCCCTGGGACAGGCTGGTTGCTTCAACACACCTGTCCTCACCCAGGGCCATCCTGCCGCCGCCTCACCCAGTTCTTTGGTCATGTCTGGGGAAAATCTGTGGTGGTCACAACTGGGTGGGAGGGGCCCCTGGAATCAAATGGGTGGGGCCAGGGATGCTGCTGAACCCCACACAGTGCCCAGAAGGGGCCCCCAGCAGAGGATGACCCGCCCCAAATAACCCCAGTGCCGTGGGGGAGACCCTGCACTGATATTATTCAGACCCGCTGGTGCCCCTAGATTCCTGCACAGGCAGGGACTCTAACCGGGTCATCTCTGTGTCACGAGGTGACCTAGAGTGGGGCAGCCAGGAGGGCTGAGTATCAGGGGTGAAATGACAAATCTCTGTGCCCACTCTCCCCGCCGCACCCCAGGGTCGATGGCCTCTATCTCCTCCCTGTGCAGGTAGCTTTTCCCTGAGCCATTTCTTCTTGTCAAGGTCCCTGTCGCAGGTTGGGTTCCCCAAAGATGACGTTGAGAGCAAGGATTGGAGTGCAGGTGGTTGATGTGAGATGTGAAGACAACAGATACAGCTGCCATAGGGTCCTGCAATTCCACTCCTGGGCATAGATCCAGAAAAAACTCTAATTCAAAAATATACATACACCCCTGGGATTTCCCTGGTGGTCCAGTGGTTAAGACTCCGTGCTTCCAGTGCAGGGAGCATGGGTTCCATCTCTGGCCAGGGAACTAAGATCCCACATGCCGTGTGACAAAAAAAAAAAAGAAAGAAAGAAAGAAAGAGAGAAAGAAAGAAAAAGAAAGAAAGAAAGAAAAGATACATGCACCCTAATGTTCATTGCAGCACTATTTACAATAGCCAAGATGGGGAAGCTACCTAAATGTTCACTGATGGATGAATGGATAAAGAAGATATGGTACATATATACAATGGAATATTATTCAGCCATAAAAAGAATGAAATAATGCTATTTGCAGCAATGTCGTGGATGGACCTCGAGATTATCATACTAAGCACTGTGAAGTGCCTGGGGCAGCCACTCAGAGCAAAGCGGCCACCAACCCTGCTGCAGCTGCCCGAACAGAGAGTGGAGGGCGAGGGAAAAATACGTTGGCTTCTCCCATCCCCCTGCCCTCCAACCTCTGGCCAATGTTTTCCACTGGCTGAACCTACCTGGAAAAGAGTTGGCGAGGAAATCTGGGCGATGGGGTTTGCAGGATCAGCCCTGTGACACGGAGCAGAGCAGTGGAAAGACAGGGAGACGGTCTGAGGCAAACAGGCCAATGGCAGCGCAGTACCCACTTCTCCCTACCTCTCCTGTGCCACTGAGTGGAACCATCTTCATGCGCGACCTTTCTCTTCCCTCATCTCCCACATCTACCCATCCATCCTCTAAGGAGCTCATCCATTCCTCTCTCTTCCTCACAGCCACCGCCATCACTCACTATCGTTACTGCAGCAAGCACCGCTCTGCCTTCTCCTGTCTCCAGACTCCCTCTTCTAATCAGTCACTACACTCCAGCCAGAAGGGTTTTTCTCAAATGCCTATCCTACGTCACTCTGCCGCTTCGAGTCCTACAATGGCTGGCCCGTTGTGCTTAGGATCCAGTCCACATTCCATGGCAGGACTTCATCACATCTCCAGTCTCCCCTCCCCTGACATACGCTTCCATCCTCCACATTCCCACATCCTGAACCTCAGGCCCCTGAATTTCCTGGAGCGGCTCTCAAGTTAGGGCCTTCACACGTGCTATTTGCTGTCTTCACAGAGCCCTCCCCTATCCTGCACCTCTTCTGACTTAAGCCCTCTCATGTTGGCCTCAATGGCAGTACTTCTAGGAAGACGTCCCTGGTCCTCCTCACCTGTGTTCCCTTGCACCCAAGACTTTCCCCGGTGGTAGGGGTATCAGATTTAACAAATAAACCATGCAAGTTTAACCGGGTGTCCTGTATTTTTATCTGCAACCCTACCTGATAGGCACTTGTTCCAGAGTATGACAATTGCATGTTGACATTTTAATTTCCCTACTAGGCTCCAACTCGCTTAAGGATAATGATCTTGTCAATACGATTCCCCATTTTGCTAACTAACTAGGTAAGGTTGGATGAATGGATCAGTGACTTGTGGATGGGAGTTTTTACTTGAAATCGTATAGAACTAGACTTCAGCCCTAAACAGGAGAGATGCTTAAGAGACTCAAGGGAGGCTAATGACAATTACTCACCCAAGTGGAGGCTCCTAGGTTGGTTCTGGGCCAGCCTCTCAGGGTGTAAGAGAAGAACTTGGAGGTGGAAACTGTACACTAAAGGGAAATGACCAGAAGGTATGACTGGCAATGATTATGTAAAGCTTTCAGGCTGCACAAAGCTAACAGGCTAACTTCAGCTGGTTTGGGGATTGATCTGGCTCAGTTCTGAGTCCTGCACACAGCTGGAAAGTTTATGCTCCTGCTGCTGGGGTTAAAACAGTGGAAAAGGCCAGAAGGGTGATGCCAAGGATCATCGTACTCTTTTGACCTCGCGATGGTTTTCTAATAGAAAGCTGAAATCTTGCTATTTTCAGACCCGGTACCCAAGGGCAAGTACGTCACAAATATGAAAAAAGTGAGAAAGGTGGAAGAAAGGCAAATTAGAGCCCACCATCTAAAGAGGCAGCCTCTACTGGCTGCAGACAAACCTCCATGCTGCAATGCAGGCCCAAATTTTCTCCCCCTTCAAGAAAAGACAGGAATCAAGATGTTAATGCTTCATCTCATGACTTTTTTTAACATGCCCATTAAGTCAATAAGTATTAAATGGTTCAAAAAGAACACAACTATAAGTTTATTACTCCGTGCGGGCCTCCAACACTTTACGTGGAATCAACATGTGTCTCCAGGCTGAGATTCCCCTCAACTTGCAAACCTCAGGCAGATGCTGATTCAAATCCCAGAAGCCTCTAGTTGAAAATCAATGTCTGAGATGCTCTGCGGAATCTAGGGAAGCATTTGCTAATTTGCTCTGGGGCGAAATCTTCTATCAATATCAATCAGGCATGAATGTAGATAATTTTCCCACGCTACCGATACAGTCATCTATATGTTTAGTCAACATTTATTGACTATCGCATGGGGAGGTTTGGTGGTCAGTAAACAGTGGAAAGAGGCCCAGAAAAAAAGGGGGTACACTCAGGCTTGAAATCCACCAGGTACACGCCTCTGCTGCCATACCAGTTATTTATATACTTATCTACTACTTCCATCCTAGTTGGTTAACAGTCTCTGCCCCAGCCCTAGCCCTGTGGGCCTCAGACCCCAGCAGTGGGCCACTCATCTGTGGCCACCTACGGCAAGGTGGTGCTTTCCTGGAGTCATCCTCCTTTGGCCACTTGTAATTTGGCCCTCTTTAGGGTACCATACTAGTTGTTCAATATTTTGAGCATCACACACCAACTCTCCAAAGAGAAAGTCAAGTGATAAAGGTTCCCCCAAATGCTCACGTGGCTTTTGTCTCTCCCTAACCTCTTTTCTTGATTAACTCCTGCGCAACCATTCAGATCTCAACTCAAATGTCACTTCCCATTTCGCCGTCTGGACCGTGTCTCCCTGACATTTATTCTCAGAGCTCTGTTCTTTCACTTCATATCTTGTATCCATTTGCTTATTTGTTTGTCTGCCTCCCTGATGAAGCTGTAAACTCCATAAGGGCAACAAAAAGCACAACTTATTTGGCAAACTGCACAGGCTTCTATATGGTTTACGTGGGATTGGCCACCTACCCAGCTCCAAAGATGGGTCCTGTTGTATTCCAGCCAGTTAGCATGTCCCTTCCTCCAGGTCCTACTCATTGGCACAGGAACGAGAACCTGATCTAAGGCAGCCCAAGCAGAGTGAGGCTGGACACTCTGGCGAGGAAAGCAGAGCTACAGACCCGTTCTGAAGAGGCAATGTCACCAATGTGGTTATCATGAAGCATGACACGAAGGAGGACAAAGACGCAGAGTCCCAGAAAGGTGGCTCCAAAGGGTACACAACATGGGCCTCTCGAGTGAACCAGATCTGGGCTGGCCCTTGTGTTTGGACTGTTCAGTTACATCAACCAATAATTTTTTTCTTTTTTTTTTTTTTTTTTTGCTTTAGCCAGTTGGGACCAAGGTTTCTATGTATTGTGACCAACAAAATCCTAACTGATATATCTTGTCCCTGTATCCACAAGAACCTTGCTCATGGAAGACACCATATCTTGAACAATATGCCATCGGGAGAACTGGAGATGGCTTAATGGGGGAGGTGACTGGGTAACATCAGCTGGAGCCTTAATTTGAACATAGTTCTTTAGAAAATATGTTAGACTGCCCAAGATTTAAATTCATCAGAAATTCAGGAGTATTTTCCCCGGTGTGTTTTACAGCAGAATTGTTCCTACCTGAGGTTACTAACCTGCTCACCTGTCATTTCCTAAGAACTCCTAAAGATTTCTGCTTCAAATCCTGGACTTTCAACCTAAAGAACCTATGGTTTTAAATTGGGGGAAGGGAACAGGAAAGAATGATTCAGCCTCTAGCTGCTTTTTACTCTGCTGGATAAGATCATTAATTTTTTCCCCCAGAATGACCTGTGACTTCCTACATTTCTTACATTTCAACTTCAAGTTTCATTTCTCGGGATGCCTACAGCTTTTCACCTGGCTAGATGGAAGCCAAGATTTTACTTTTCTCTTGGGGGCTATTCTGCTGGGCTAGAGTCATTAGAAGCAACTTTAACTTCAGGTTATTATAAATATCACATCTTTTAAAGCATAATCAGGCTATGTGGTTCATGATCTGGTTATTAGATTAAAGGTCTGTGTGGCCAAAGGGCTGTACTTCTACAACTATTGAGAAATAAACAACCTTGACTAGTTCAGGGAGGGAAAAGTCTGCAAGTCGGTCCCCATAGCCTGATCAGGGGATTCTTTTCCTCCTTCCCTGATTCACCAGAAAGCACACTTGCTCATACTGTTCACATTCTCAAAATATGTTTGTTACTCTCAGAGCTCCTGGAATACATATCCTCCAATGGTTGCCTTTTGTCAATGAACTGTTCTGCACAGCTCCACTGCTTATATTTTAGGATTTTTTTTCCTTTGGGAGAGAGAAGAGTGGCTTGTAAAACTACTAGTGGAAAATAAGCATTAAGAATCACTTCACCTTCTTCATCAAATAAATCCACCTGAATTACTGGTTCTGTGAACCAGTATGTAATTCAAAAGTTTGATGAAGAACAGAATACTTTGAGTCTCAAAATATCTCTCCATAAATTACTTATTAACTACAAAGGGACAAATAATAACTTCACAGTGGAGAAAGTGCGGGGGCACCACCTTAACCAAGATGCTAATGAGACAGATGACCATCAAGGGGCTCCTGTAAGGATGCACAGAGAGACACACCGTCACCTCTGTGGAACCCCATCCAAAGCACAGAACATGAAAGAACCATGAGGAAACAGGACAAACCCAGAATGAGGATCATTCTACACAACAACCAGCCTATACTCGTCACAAACTCTCATAATATGAGGAACAAAGAGGCTGAAGAATTATTTCATACTTAGACCAAAGTGACATGAGAACTAAGTGCAATGCAGGATTGTAGACTGGTTCCTGGCCTGAAAAATTTAGCCATTAAGGATGTTACTGGAATAACTGGCAAAATTTGAATATGGATGGTAGATCAGTCAGCAGTATCAATGTTAAATTTCTGACTTAGACCACTGTGCTGTGGTTTGGTAAGAAAATGTTGTTTCGCTTAGGAAGTAATCACTATTTCCAGGGAAAAGGGCAAAATGTGTCCTTACCCTTAAGGGGTTCAGGAGAAAAAAACATGTATATATGGAAAGACAGTGAATGCCAAAGCAAATAAAGCTAAATATTAATCATTGGTGAATCTAGCTAAAGCACATACAAGAGTTCTTTGTACTAATCTTGCAACTTTTCTTTAAGTTTGAAATTATATCTATAACTATATATCTACATCTATATAGATATACAAAAATCAACACACACAATTCAAAATAAAATGCATCAACCTAAAATCCAGCCTATTCTTCAGGTATTGTTGGCAATCTGAAGAGAAACAAAGGCTAGGATACCAAAAGGGATTGGGTCAGTAGATTCATTCATTAGGACCCTGAGTACATTTCTACTAACTTAAATTATGCTTTCATTTGAATCAAACATTTTGGACTGCCTTCAGCTTAGTGCCAATTACTTATACATTTAAACACTCAAAGGATGAATTCCATACTTTTCCCCAAGTGAGGCACAAGGCTGTCAGTATTCTCGTGTGCTAACGAGTAAGCAAGGCCAATTTCTATAACCTAACTATAGGACTTCTGGGTACGTAAACTTTTTCTCATATGCCCAGTTCCCTATTTTCTTAGAAAATCCAATTTGCTCTGGGATTTCAAATACCACAGGCTCTTGTTTTTGTCACAACAAATGAACTATTTTATTCTGTAGATTCTTAAAAAGAAATTCAATGAATCTTTGCTCACTGCTAGCTTTTTGAGATCTCTCCCAATATCTCTTTGATCAAGCTTTTCCACCCACTCTGGAATAATCCAGGGGTAATTAGAACTTCTTACCTTCTTTAGCCCAAAAGGAGCCAATTCATCACAAGCTGTCATGGATTCTGATTCTAAATTACCAAGAGCCCCATTACTAACAGAGGCAGGGAATCTTCTTTGCAATTAAAGTGACTGATTTCTTTGCAGACGCAGTAGCATTTCACTTTTTAATTATGTTCATTCGGATCAAATGTGAGAAAATTCTTCCTCATTTTATTTTCCATCCAAAGGACACGATACAACAAACATTAATCCCAGAGTGATACAAGGCCAGACCTGCAAGGGCCTTAGGTGGAGCTGGACATCTATCAATGGGTCTTGTCCATTTTACAGGGTCTTAGTGGCTCCTTAAGCTCCAAAGGGGAGAAAAGGGACTAATTATTTGTTACATCACATACTTCACCTAAGGGCTGGCCAAACCTTCCAGCATCTGCTAAGTTGTGATGAGACAGCATTAGACGTTTAGATAAACATAGACTAGCGCCGAACAGAACAATTTTGTTTCTTGTGTAGGCAAAGAACAGAGCCACAGTGCTGGGGATAAAGCAGTGTGTGCAGGTAAACATAAGCAACGAGGGAACAAATCTGTTTTTTCTCACTTAGGTGGTATTAACATGGTTATGTGTTGTCAAATTTTGAAAGAGAAAAATAAACAAAAACAGTTTGGGAGAAGAAGGAGGACACTCCGGAGGATCTGAAGGATCTGAAGGAACGTGAGGCCACCAAGGCTTACACAGATTTCCCAAGGCCTGAAAGACACCTGCCTGTCCACTTTGCTTTTAACCTTAAAGACTGGCCAGTTGTGGCTCCCGCAGCCTGTAGACCCGGGGCCTGCATCCTTGTCTCCCCTTCCCCACTCTCCACGTGGTCAGCAGACTGGCATCCGTTCACTCACTTGAGACATTCAAAGGTCAAGGTTTTCGCTCAATGAGTATCTTCCAGCGATCTGTGCTCCAGACAACAGTGACTACCTTTTGTCCTGGTATGAATGCAGTTGCTCGCCGTTTTCCAAACACTTTCACACATATGTAAAGAAGAGCCTGGGAGCCCTCCAAGATTTTAAATTTTAGTTAAAAAATGAAATTATATAGTAAGCTCTTGAAAAATGAAAACATCCACGTATGTGAGATTGTACCTCTGCCTTTACTGCAGGCTGTTTGCAAAATTCAGGAAGCCCTGCCTTTCCATTCATTAAACACATAGTCGTTGAGCACCTCCTAAGGGCAAGGCAGGATGCCAGGTGATGGAGGTGGAGAAACAGGGCTTGTTCCTTGCTCCGATGGGGAAGGCACATAAGCAGACACCCTCGGCACAGGAAAACACAGAATGGAGGTGCTGTGATGGGATAAAAGGGTCACGCTTATAAGAACAAAGGAAAAGCGCATCCTTCCAATGCAGGAGACACAAACAAGCTCAGGAGGTTGGCAGGTGTCTTGAAGGAACATCAGTCTTGCTGAGGGGGGGCAGAAACTCCAGGCTTACCCGACGTAGCACGGGCATATATGCTCGCCACATTCCAAGAACCAGAAACACAAGAAAGAAGAAGCCAGACCAGACACCACAAAGCTGTGACCGTTGGGCTCAGAAGTCTGGGATTTTTATGAACCAAGGAGGAGCATGAAGGGGAAGTGACGGTCCAGCTGGCGGTGCTGGTAGGGGCAGGTGGGGGCAGATGAGGCTGCTGAAATGATCCACTGAGGGCTGACAGAGCTGGCTGTGGCAATGGGAATGGAAATAAGTGGAGATTCAAGAGATTTGGGGCCGGTACAAACCACAGGGACTTGGAACCATCATATGAATGGATGAGGAAGTAGGCAAAATAGACTCTGAGCACTATTATATGTGAACACTTGGATGGCGTCCATGGACTGGCCGGCTTTTGCTGTTGAAACATTTACTGTGTTTAAACAGTCACATCCTGCACTGAGCCCTTGTTTTAAGCTCTTCAAACATCCCTGAGATAAGTGGGGGAGTTACTTCAATCCTCCTTTTTACAGATGAGAGAACCATGACTGGCAAGGTTTAGCCCTAAGCAGGAAACCCAACTAACCCAACTAATTGGTGCAGAGCTGGGACGAAAGATCAGTGTAGTCCTCATTACACAATTCAGAGAAACACAAAGATGGCTCAAAACTGTCCTAGTGGCATGTTTCCAGCCTAAGTGGGACAAAGTTCATACAACTTTATATCGTGAGCTGTGTTGTAAGGTGGTCTGTTGATAACGTCCATTCCAAAAGCCAACGGAAAGCTACCAGTACGCTGAATCATTAAAAACATGGAGGTACAGGACTCAAGTCTTACACGGTTCTGAAAAAAATACCCTTCACAGATGCTATTTTTAGACTCAAGTTTTCCCAGCATAAAGTTTTTAAAAGAACAATCCATCTAAAAAGCATGTAAAGAAATTCATTGACAAAGGTTTAGATGTTTTAGGACTTTAATGTCCTTCACACGGTCAACATAAAACACTGACAATGGATGAACAATAGGGGAAAAGACTATTCAGCAAAGATCTTCCTTCTTCGGCATCACTGGTCAAACACCAGAAGGAGAACGATCACGTGAAGCAACAGTAAGGGAATTTAACACAGATTTTTAGTTTAACAGCATAACTGAAAAACAAAACCAACCAACCAACCAACCAACCGATCTTCTACCCACTGAAAGGAAAGGAAAAGTGAAGCAGGGAGCTTCCAAATCTTGTGAAGCAGCTTAAAAAGGGAGAGGGGAGGGGGAAGGGGAGGCACACGACTGTTGAGAACCTAACACTCTAATGCACAAGGTCAAGGATCCTAACAAATTCTCAAAGTCTCAACATATACCAACAAGAACCGTATTATTAGAAATATAAAGGCACAGAGATATAAATGCATAGATATATAAACTATTTGGTAGTAAAAACAGACCTTGCTATACAAACATATAGTAAGTCACTTCTACCACTTTATGAGAACAACCGTATAAAGAAAGGATCCAGAAGACCCCACTGCTGTCATCTTGCAAAGGATCAAAATTCAGCACCTAGAGGGCCCCACCCACCCTCCATGCTGTGTGTCTGTGTTTCTCTAAAAATAATAACCTGCAATTGGCATATAATTAAACCCATAGGCAGCTTTGAATATGAGATCTAGGCAGAAAAAGTAGCAGCAAAGACAACAGTGGCTGGCATTTGGTAGAAAAGTAAGAGAAGACTTTTTAAAAGCTTCCAGTTCAAGTCAGAATTAAGGTTAATTTTCAACAGCTTGGGATAGCTGTGGATGCTTTTGTGTTCTCTGAAAAAAGAAGAAAATCTATCATAAGTATGTTCATTCAAAAAAAATACTGTGTTTTTTAGCCATGCCCAGGTGACTTTCAATTTTCTACACTGTTCAAGGGCAGAGTGTATATTAGTTAGGATGTGCTCATAGCTGGTGCATCTCCAAAAAATGCTTCATGAAGGCTGCCAGCTTCTGACATCTTCGATGGTGACAGCATTATACAGAGAGGCCTGAATGCCTCCCACGGACCCAGAAGAACCACCGATGCAGCCGTTAAGAACAGGAGCATCTGGTTGAGCATCAGGATGACCCTCCTTCCCGTCACCAGCTCCTGCGAGAGTCACGGCACCTGAGGCCGTCGTGTCCAACCTCCCACCTGAAAGCCCCTGCAGGTGGCCAGGAGCGTCACACATCTCAGTCATTAGAAAATTCCTTTCCAACGGCAGTGAAGGACCGTCATGCTCACAGGTAACCTAGGTTAGCTCAACTCTTCAATGAGCCTGCTGTGCAGGGGGCAGGGAGCGGGCAGCTATTCTCATGCGTGAAAACATACATCTTCCATGGAGCTCACAGAATTAACTACTCTCTCTGATGTTCAGGGGAGCAACAGTGTCTGTTCTTACACTGAACAGGCTTGTGCCAGCTGCACTAGAGATGGGATGGCACCCTTTGTGCTGTCAGAGCAGAGATTTTCAAAGGAAATTTTGACCAAAGCTCCCAGAAGGTGTGCCCCCCCCCACCGTGCTCTCGGCCATGGAATCGTGCTAAGGGGCCTGTAAGCAGCAGCAGGAGCACCCCCGTAACAAACGGTCTTTCCCAACTAGTTACAATAACTGCTACTCCAGGATGGACAGCCTCCTAGATGTGTCTCCTTCAGCGTCTGAAAACTAAACCAATTCTCTGACAAGCTTCTGGATGGGACACGTACTCACCACCTATGCCCTTTCAGGGAGATCATAGTGAGTTCAAGAGCTCTGTCGAGAAATCTTTTTTCTAAAGCATCATCTCCTTTGGTGTTGACAATGCGGAATGGAATATTCATCTTGCTTCTATCCTGGGCCTGCACTGGACATCTGAAAAACATGTTTTTTCTTCCAGCTATTTTTCTGCAATGTGCAACTGCCATTAACAAAGCAACAGAAAAGTTTTAAAAACCATTTTCCAGATGCAAACAAGAGATTAAAAAAAAGATCTGTGCCAGCACATTTATCATTTACTTAGGGAGATCACTCTTGCATATGGAACAGTGAGTTAACATTCTCTTATACGACTCATACTTAATTTCCAAGAGCCTCAGTTTCCTCATCTGAATATTAGCAATAATAATAATATCTCCATTTCATACTAGTTATGACAGTTCAGTGGTACAACATAGATGAAGCTTTCAACCCATGGCAGCCACACAGCAATGTGAATGACCCTTTCTCTACAAGGCTGCAGAGAAAAAAAATAAGTTGGTCCGAATAGTGGCAGTAAGATTTAAAAATAATGAGCAGCAGCTTTCAAAGCACTTAAAACACTGTATTGTCCCAAGCTGTGTGACCTTGAACAAGTTACTAAATCTCTCTGTTGTGCCTCTCTGATGTGAGGACTAAATGGCCACAAATTCTCTGCAGCCCTCCCAGCAAGAGGTGGGGTCTAGTGCTCCACACCTTTTGAATCTGGGCTGGCCTTGTGGACTTGCTTTGACCAAGAGACTGCAACAAGAGTGATGCTGTGCAACTTCCAAGCTGAGGCCTCAAGGGGCATGAGGCTTCTATACCTGCCCTCTTAAAACATCACTGCCATGGAAGCAAGCCCGAGCTAGCCTGCTGGAAATAACAGGCCCAGCCCACAGCCAGCACCAGCTGCCAGACAGATGAGGGGGGCCATTTAGACTCTAGGTGGATCACCAGATGACTTTGGTTGAATAAGTGATCTCAGATGAGACCAGCAGAAGAAACCACCCCACTGAGCCCAGCCCCACCTGCTGACTGAAAAGAATCCTGAGCAAAAGAAATGGCTGTGGTTTTCAGTCACAGTCTTGAAGTGTTCTATGATGCAAAAGTAGATAACTGATAGAATTTAGAACAGCATCTGGAACACATTCAATGCTATGTAAATATCGATTGAAGTCAACAGAGTTGTCTTTTCATTCTCCGCACCTTGCACAGGGATCATACAGACTCTCAAAAATGAATGGGTCAAGTTTCATCTAGGATACGTTAGTATTGGACTTCAGTTTCTGATTTGGAGAGTGAGCAAGCCAAAATTATCTTCCACTGACAACCAAAGGAGACAAACAGAAGAAGAGCTGACATGCTATTCTGGATTACAAGGAAAATATGTCATAACTCTCTCCATTTTCTCAAGCACATCCTATTTTATTCTTCCACTTCTACAGGGTGGGATTCATTAAAAGTAAACAGCAAAGAAAAGCAGTGTGAGGAAGCCCCCATTAAAAGCTATGCTCGGCCCTCAGGGCACACACATAATTCCTGTTAAAGTTAATAGGAGTCAAGTGCACGTCGACAGACAGAAGAGACGTAAGCAGGGAAACCAAGTATCCGGTAATAGGCTTTGAGCCTGAATTCTGGGCCCCCCTTTGCACAGGTAGTAGGTATCCTGGTTGACACTGACGTTAAAAATGTAGTGTCTACCCTCTTTGATATTCTGCTGCCTCAGGCTCCCCAGGTGACAGTCCAATTATAGAGCTGGAGCAGCAAGAAGGACACGTGATTTAAGGGGAAAAAATATTAAAAGGGGGAAGAATTAAGAACCTGGATTTACAAAGAATCTGTCTTTACAGTCGTCCCCCACACATTTACCCATCCTACTGTGAACGTAGGTGGTATCCTGACAGCAACAATGTCATAACAACTAGAAATTGAAGATTAAATTTGCACGGTGCCTGAGAGTGTCCCTGCTGTGGGGCTGAGGGAAGGAAGAAAAAGATGAAGGGGAATCAGCTGCTCCCAACCTAGCAAGACGGCTGTGGAGGGAATTCAGATTCCACAGGATAAGCGCTGTGGAAGCACAGAGCTGAGCAAGTACCTCTGCCCAAGGGAAGGTTGAAGGTTTCAGCGGAAGGGAGGTGGGAAGGGTCAGGACAAGGGGAGACGAAGGAAGGGCATCTGGCAGAGAGCTGTCTCTGCCAAGGCACGGGGGACCGCAGCAAGTTCTCTGCAGCACCTGGGGTGCTGGGTGCCTGGCTGGGGGCAGGACTGCAGACCGCAGAGGGCCCTGAAGACACGCTCTCCTGGGAACTGGATCCATCGGATCCTGGAGCACGAGGAGCAATCAGGTCTGCACAACAAGGAGTTCTGCGTTGTAGAAAAAGCACTAGGACACAGGGGCTGGAGGGTGGGGACACTGGGGGAGAGGCCTGCTAGAAAGTTCCCACAAAGAACTTTCTAGGTCAACAGAATTAGGGCTCGTGATCAAGACAGGGACACTGGGGAGTTTCAAGCATGGGCAGTAAGTGAAAATGCCAATAAGGACCCAACGGTCATATAAATGAGTATAACAGGCCCAACGTGACAGACTCAGCACAAACCCCCTACGTTACCTGTTAACTGTGAGGGCCCGTTCTTTACTTCCACAGAGAAACAGTCTCCCTTTTGCTTGAAACATACGGCCCTCCCAGTCTGTTTCTCCCACTTTCAGAGACACGGGGATTATGAAATAAGACATCTGGATTTAAATCATCTTCCCATGTTCCAGTAAGGGCTCAAATTGTGTGTTTTAAGCCCTGTGAGCCACACTGAGCACTGCCGTGGGCTGTGCTGGGCCACCGCTCCCAGGAGTTATCACTAAATCCCACAGCAGGGGCAGGGCCTGTGGCCGAATGAGTTGGGGGCAGGGAGAAGGTGCCAGGCTGACAGAGCGCTAGCAGGGGGCCGGGTGGGTGTGGAAGCAGCAGGTAATCCTGGGACTACAAAGCTTCCAGGACAGAGTCTGAGCAGCACTCCCCAGGGAGTCTAGGACGGAAGCTGATAAGGATGGTTGTGACTGGAAAAGCGGTGCCACAGTCAGTCATAGAAATTTAGGAAATCCTGAATTAACAGGGCTACACGGGTTTCTGGACTCAACTTCCTAGAGCGTCTCAAGAGCTCCAGTGAATCGTGAACTCCCAAGAGGATAATTCATATAGGAACAGAGTTTTCCCCAAATGCATGTGGCTGAAAAACCCACTGCATCTCTGGGATGAGTATTCTAGAATGCCCACTGAGAAACCCCTGGACTTCCCGAGGTACCAGAGGGGTGTGTGTGAGGGGAAAGGCACCACCTCAGCGCAAAACAGCATCTCACAAAGGTGGTGACGGTTAGTAGGGCGCAAGAAAACCGCAGGCAGCTGGCAAGCGATGACAAGACGCTCGTTTCAGTGGTGTCTGCTCCAAAAGACAAACCAGAAACAAGAAGGGCGCGAAGAGTGCATCCTGAGGTGAGAGAAGCCCACAAAACAGTCACTAGGCCTCTCCTGACTGCCTAACTTTTAAATAAAAAATTAACTCTAAATTTGCACACGATTAGGAAAACTAGAGTAAAAATATAAAGATCTATTCCCTTCCATAGAGGTGGTTGCCAATAACAGTCTTTTGTGCATTTTCAGGATCAGATACACAAATGTGTATACGTGTATATATGCGTGTTTCCGTATGTACATATATACATACATAGTATTTACAAATACAAACACTGTGGGTTTCTAAGTGGAATCATAGAAATGTCCTTTTCTACACCTGCTCTTTTTCCTTTTGACCTCACGACGTATCAGGTCATCTTCCCAGTTTGCTCACAGACCTTCCCCGTTCTCCACACACACGTTACTCCATACCACGGATGGATCCTAATTTCCTTCATCAGACCCCTCCCGAAGGACATCCGGGTTGTCTCTAGATTTTCCCCATTATGTCAGTATCCCTCATTGGACTTGCGGGTGCCTGATTTTATGCACACTTCTGTGCAAGGCAGAGTACTGGCAGAGGGCAGGTGCCTAGAAGTAAAAGTCTTTGGTCAAAGAGCAAGAGAGTTTTGAACTTTGATGGACGCTGCAAACCTCACTCCAAAATTGAACACATTTATTATACTTAACATAGGCAAAGTGTGTTTGTTCCCTCGTCTACACCAGATGTTATCAGTCTTTAGAATTTCTGCCCATCAGAGGGGAAGAAAATCCCATGGTTTTAATCTGCATTTCCTAAAGAAGTTGGCCCCTCTTCAACTGTCTAGTAGCCAGCTGTGTTTCTTCTGAGTTGTTTGCTCATACAGGTAGAAACCACCCCCTGCCTTTTGAAAATTTGCTTATCCTTTTTCATTTATTTGTGGGTTCTTCTCTATATCAACAGTAACCTTTATATGTTAATACACTACCCAACTTTGGTGTCTGTCATTTTGTTTTGTTTACGTCTTGAACTGTAGAAAAGTTTTAAATTTTCATGGAATTAAATATCTTTTACTTTATGGCTTCTGAGTTTTATGGCTTACTTAGGAAGGCTTCTGTACTCCCTACACTTACACAGAAATTCTCTCCTGTATTTTATATTTGCTTCTTGCATTTAGTTGCCTTTGCATCTTTTTGACTGACTAGAATTTGTGTATGCTGTGATGCAAATATCTAATTTCTGTTTAAATGAATTATCAATGCTTCAATCAATCAATTAGACAAAGTCAAGTTAGACTGTAAAATTGTCTAAGTTAAAATACAATTCTCAAGTAAACAGGGACCTGTTTCTGGACTTCTCCTCTGATCTCTGTTTCCCTCTGCCAGTGGCTTTATATGTTAATAGATCGTATGTTAACATTACATTTTATTAATGTTAACATATATGTTTAAAATGTTTCATCTATCCTTTTGCACTAACTTTTTCAGGAGAACACTGAACTGGCTTCTAGATATTTACTAATTTTTGTGACTATTGCAAATGGGATCTTTCCTTGTTTTTCAGTGTTATTTCTGGCTTATGGGAAAGTAACTGACTTCTACATACTTAGACACAACTGATCACAATTCTGAACATGATCATTTCTAGTTTTTCCACTGATTCCTGCATTTTGAAAAAACAGTCATGATCATCTGTGATTTTTGTTGTTTCCTTAGTAAAGGCTCTGGAAACAGCCCCCCCCACCAATCTCCCCATGTTCTTATCCTGCCTGATCCCACTTCCCCACTGCACCTGACCCTAACCTGTCTGCACTGCTGTAAAACACTGTCTGTTCACAGGGTTCTGATGACAATAAAAGGTATTCATATCTGTAAAGTGCCAAGGGCTCTGCCTACTTTATTTTATTTTGGGGTTGTCAACAGACACATCACATGCTTCCCTCTTTCCTAAGGCCTGGACCCCACATGAAAGGGAGAAAAGGTGACCTCGTATCTGGATATGGATTTTGTCACTTCAAGAGCTTTATCATATTAAAATTAATATCTAATAAATATTAAACACTATGTGTCAGGAACATCCTAGGTACGTTCCATAAGAACCACAAATAATATTAATAGCTAACTGTTAAGGAAGTAATTAACCATTAAGGAATAACCATTAAAGCTGTTTTAATTTTAGCACACCAGAAAATATAAGGGGTATAAGTTCTAGTGGCATTAAAAAAAAGAAAGAGGGCTTCCATGGTGGCGCAGTGGTTGACAGTCCGCCTGCCGATGCAGGGGACACGGGTTCGTGCCCCGGTCTGGGAGGATCCCACATGCCGCGGAGCTGCTGGGCTGGTGAGCCATGGCCGCTGAGCCTGCGCGTCCGGAGCCTGTGCTCCACAACAGTGAGAGGCCCGCGTACCGCAAAAAAAAAAAAAAGAAAAAAAGAGTTACCAATTCTAATAGTAGCTTTTCCTTTTCGACCACTTTCCAAAATTATAGTTCTCTTTTTCTGTCTAGAAGCTTTGGATGGTTCCTTCACCGATGGAGAAGTTATCCACTGGTACTGAGAGAGAAATGATAAATATGCCATTTAAGTTACAGGTAATTTAGGAGGGTTTGATCTTCATTAGAAATTAAGATATTTTAAGTTAATAAAAGGTCTTCAATCTGCATTTCTGGGAAGCTAAATTAAAGCATCACACAACATTTTCAAAGACAGAAAAGCCATTTCATTTGACTAAAAACTTAGTTTTAAGATGGCAGAAAGTACCTTGATAATTTTCTTTTAAGAAGGAAAGAAAAACAAGCCATTAAAGAGAAATTCTTCCGAGAGAATTAAAACATGTTATATACCTCTGACTTGGCACTCCTTCCATTCTGGAGACCTTTTTTGGTAACTGCTTTCAGCACAGAATGATTTAAAGTAAAATAAATTGAAATTAGAGTAATTATTTCCCAATGAGTGGCTATTTCCATTTAAAACCAAAAGCCAACTAATTATTGCTTTTCCCATAAAATTAAATATGAAATCTACATTATGTAATTATACACTTATTTCCCCCTTTGTGTATTCTAATTTCTTCCTCAAAAACCTAAGATGCCATCTTGCAGACTGCCCCCAGTGGCTACTATTTTGGCAGCAGCAAAGGTCAGCTTTAAACATTTTGCATCTAAAGTGGCTTTAGATACCTTTGGATAGAAAGTACAGTCTGAGCACCATCCAGACGCTTAGATACCTAAAGGGCATCCAAGATAACAAACCAAAGTCCTGATAGTCCCTCAAAAGCTGCTCCTCCCATCAGCCCCCTTCTTCTAAGTGATACCACCCTGTTGCACACATAATCATCAACGACTTGTCTCCTTGTTACTATTTCCTTCATACCCCACATCTAATCTATCTGCAGGTCTTGATAGCTACACCCTCAAAACACAACCTGAATTCAACCACTTTTCACTTGCTCCAAACTTCCAACCTAACCTAGGCCATAAACATCTCTTATTTGGAGCACTGTGACAGTCTCCTAACTGGTCTCCCTGTTTCTCTTCTTTATCCTCCCAAGTCCATTCTCTATACCAGGTCACCTTATTGAGATACTATTTGGATCATGCCTTTTTCCAGTTCAAACCCCTCTACTCATTTAGAATAATCCACATCTTCACTCTGGCCTTCAAGATTTTACAGGAGCAGACCCCTGGCTAGCTCCTTGACCTCATGTCATACCACACTCTTCTTCACTCGGTACTCTGGCCATGTTGGCCTCCTTGCTTTTCCTTAAATACTCCACCCACCTACATGCCTGCATACTCATTGCCTCCTTGTCCTGGAATGTGCTTACTCCAGTTCTTCCATGGCTTGCTCCTCTCTTCATTCATGTCTCTGTTCAAATGCCACTTCTCCAGTGAAGCTGTCCCCTAACAAACCTATCCAATGGCGTCCTACCTGCTCTCCCTCGCTCTCCTTACTTTAAGATATTTTTGCACTTCCTACCCTCTAAAATTATATTACTTATCTGTTTACTCATTTCTATCTGAACTCCCTCACTCTCCTTACTTTAAGATATTTTTGCACTTCCTACTCTCTAAAATTATATTACTTATCTGTTTACTCATTTCTATCTGAACTCCTTCACTAGAATGTAAGCTCCACGAGGGCAAGACTTTTGTCTGTCTGGTTCACTGCTTTATCCCTAGTGCCTAAACCCATATCTGGCACACAGAAGATATTTTAAAAATTGCTTGTGATTCTGACAAATGAATAAAGTGCTCCTGGCAAGAATTCAGAGGTTGCACAGGAAAGAAAGAATGCTCTTGGTGGAAGTAGGCTTAGTACCTAGGTTCACCTCTATTCAGAGTAGAGATAAGAACAATTTACAAGTAAAATTCACTTTAATTAGTACATTATCTGCTAAAAACATAAGGGAAGTGCAACACTAGAAAAGTACAGTTGAAGCTTGAACAACATGGGTTTGAACCTCGCGGGTCCATTGACACACGCATATTTTTCAATAAATATGTACTATCGTCCTACACGATCCAAGGTTGGTTGAATCCACAGATGTGGAACCACTGACTATAAACTTATACCCAGATTTTCAACTGCGTAGGGGTCGGCACCCCTAACCCCACGTTGTTCAAGGGCCAACTGTGTGTGATGAGGAAAGTTAAACACATTAAATTTTAAAAAACTGTCAATACGTGAACAAATTCTTTTTGTTTTGCTACGTGTTTATCAATTTCAAAAAAGTGACCACATACCAACAAGTGGATTTTTTCTTATATCCAGAACGAGCAGAGTTCTGTTGGTTTCAAGGGCCTTTAGTAAAGCCTTTGCTCCTTCACTGGTGAGGCCACACTGCTGCAGGTCAAGTGCTTTCGATGAAAGACAAAGGTCACTTCCTAACTCTACAGATTTAACATATAGACAACTCTCATTTTCTCACGTGTGGAAGAGTCCTGCACAAGACAAGTCATGGCAGGTTTGTAATTTTGGGTATGGAAAAAAACAGAAACGTATATGCACACACATAATGCATAATCCAATTTAAAAACCTCTTCTTGAATGTGCAATGATAACCCTGGCTTTAGTATCAATAAATCATCCAACATATTTTACAATTACAGAACTGAAGAATAACTGTATATAATGTATGAGCAAAAAGCATCACAAAATGAATCTCAGTTCATAATTAGCAAGGGCGGCAGAGGCATGTAAACCTCACAAGCAAAACCTGGTGGAGCTCAGAAATGCACTGCATTCTTTTGATCATGATCTTCAGCTCCAAATCACACTTGAAACTAGCTAAAAGGGGAAAACAAAATAGGAGAAATGTAATAACTGTTAGTTTTAGAGGAAAAAAGGACAAGTCTAAGAGGATACAAATAATAACAAATTCAAACAATGTGTGAATAGAGAGTACATAGTAAAAACCTATCATGAAAGTATGATGGTCAAGAACTCTCTCCATAAAAAGTCAGACAAAAACCAGAAACACTGAACATGAATTCTAGTAGTTCTGGGGCTGAACAACCTACTCATTTAAACCAAAGGGATCATCACCAAAGCACAGGTATTAAAAAATATTACATGAAAGGAAACTACGATGAGTCTTTTTTTTAAGTATTGTGTGGACCATCACATTAAAATAACTGGAGTCTTTCAACACCCCCATGACACACAGAAATAGCAAGTAAGACATACGGATCTGACAGGATATGATACAACCCTTACAAACTCTCACTACAGAAGAATGGACACAGGGTATAATTAACCAAATAGCCAAATTAATACAAACAGCCAGTAAACCTCACCAGTAAATCAAATGAATACAAAATAAAACAAAATGTAGTTATTTTCCTATCAGATTAAGCCAAGATTCTGTAAGAAAAGCCTTTAAATCATGTCTATACCCTTTTGATCCAACAACTCTCTTTCTAAGAATTTAACCAAAAGAAATAGTCAGAGATATAGGTAAGGATATATATCAGAGTACTATTTGTAACTGAAAACCTGGACAAAGCTTATATACAAGAATGGATAAGCTACGTGCACTGTGGCATATTCATATAATGAAATACTGAACAATCACAAAAAATGATGCAGGAGATGCAAATTTACTGACTTGCTAAAATGCTCATACTAAATTAATTGAAAAAAGTTATAAAATTTGGAGTAACCCCACTTGCATAGAAAATGGAGAGGTACTCATTTTTGTAGTTTTACATTTTTTTTACAAGTGCTACAAGCCACTGTTTGTGAGAGGCAGGCTTCACATCTACTGTTGGGGTGGACTATAAATTGGCATAGCATTTCTGGGTGGTAATTTGGCCATGTGTATCAAAAGTCTTAAAAATATGTCACACTTAGTCATTCCACTTGTAGTACCTTATTCTACAGAAGTAATCCCGATGGACACAGAGATGTATATACAACGTATTCACATTGTTTCTGACAGGGAAAAGCAAACTGTCTAAATCGAATTGCAAAGAATTGATTAAACTATGGGACATCAATACGACGCAATACTACATGATACATCATTAAGTGAAAAAAGCAGGAATATGAAATAGCAAGTATACTACAATTCTATTTTTGTAATCCCTAAGTGTACAAATATATTTGTAGAAAAAAAAGACTGAAAGTATATACACCAAAATGAACAGTGATTATGTCTGGGTATTAAAATTACGGGTAATTGTTCTCTTGTTACTCTGTATTTTCTATAAAGGATATATGCAACTCTTAGAGAAAGTTTAAAAGCAAAATAAAAGCTATCAGTAAAAGGAGGCTTTAAAAAAATCCTATCACAATAGTACCATGCCAAAAGCTAAGCATATTTCATATTAAAAATTCAATATTTTCAATTTTAGAATTTACCTCTAAGCCATAAATCCTCACTAAGAGATTCTGCCAAAGCACTTGCACCCAGGTCACCAATGAGCGTGTTGCAGTTCAGAGTGATACGCCTCAAACCAGCCATACAGTCAAGATCAGGTCTCCTGGAACGAAGACTCTCAGCCCAGGTTTCTTCATGCTTTCTGGTAGTCTGATATGTCAAAGACTTAATGGGATGAAATTAAGATGCCTGAATAAGGAAACAGGGTGTGCCTACTGAGTATGGCTTATTATGTCAGAGATTTACACACACACACATATCAAGCATATATGCCAGGAGCATCAACCTGAGAAATTCAACGGTCACTTCTGGTTTACGAGTCCAGTGACCCAGATTCTACTCGGTCAGTGATTAGATTCTAGCCACTGGATAGCCTGTTTCTGAACACTTATGTAAAGTTGGACAACTCAATTACAGTCTGTGAATTATTTTCCTTATCTTCTAAGTCAGGGAATTGGTTCTAAATTCTATCATTGCTGAGGCTCTAAATTTCATCATTCTGTCCTCCAATGCTCTCCAAACACCTGACTGGGCAAACCATAAGAAAACTTTTTAATATACATCTTATTTACTAACAAATTATATACACAAAGTTCCATACATATAATTTATGTACATGATAAACTACACAGATTTTTTAAAATAATACAAAGGTAAAAATGTTCTAATATTTTCTTTTCCTAAGTCCTAAGGCATTATTTTATTTTACTTATTTTTTATAAATATTTATTTATTTGTTTGTTTGGCTGTGCCAGGTCTTTAGTTGAAGCATGCCGGATATTTTAGTTGGGGCATGTGGGCTCTTAGTTATGGCAGGCACGTGGGATCTAGCTCCTGAGCAGGGATCGAACCCAAGCCCCCGGCATTGGGAGCACATAGTGTTAACTGCTGGACCGCCAGGGACGTCTCAAGCATTATTTTAAAAACTATATTTACAAAATGTATATCTCACATGCTACCTAGGGTATGCACACAAGCTTTAGAGGCCTGGACTATGCACAGCCAGTTTGATGTGCCTTGGAAAAATAATGGTTTGACATTTAAGCAAAAGTACTGTCTTAGAGACATTCAGTTCTTTATATTCATAAAGTAAATTGTGGTAACAGGGAACACTGACTGTAAATGAAAAAAGTCTTATTACATTCTTGAAAAAATAAAAGACTCAAAGTGCCTTTGTTACTCTAAAAGGAAAATCATTAGTGTCGTTTTTCTATTAACAATAACTTATCAAAGCTCCAAGGAGAAACAACAGCAATCACTTACACAGTGCTTAGTATGTGCCAGGCACTATTTATACAAATGAGTGCATTTACACCTCATAATGAGGCATAGAGGTTAAGTGATTTGCCCATGGTCACTAGCTATGAAATGGGAGAAAGGGAATTTGAACCTAGGCCACTTGGCTTCGGCACCCAAGTTCTTGACTGTTTTCTACCTCAGGGGTCAATGGACTTGCCCTGTATAGGCTCAAAGAATTTTTCAATTTTTAAAATCTAAATTTAAACATTTCCAGATTTGTGGGCTATACAGTTTCTGTTGCAACTACTCTGCCCCACTGGCGTAGGGTGAAAGTAGCCATAACTACCATGTAAACAATGGGTGCGACTATGTTCCAAAAAAACTTCCTTTACAAAACCAGGCAACGGGCTGCATCTGGCCTACCAGCCAGAGTTTACCTACCCCTGAGCTGCATCATCATACTATTAAAAAGCCTTCATATCAAATTATTAAATAACTTTAGGCCTAAATACAGTCATAATAACCACTGTAAAGTTTTAAGGTATTATTTTAAAAACTGTATTTACAAATTGCTGATGTACTGATTTTTATTAGTTTAAAAACTACAGCAGCTAATAAACACTTGATTCATTTAAGTCTTGAAGACTATAACCGCATAGTTTCTTCACAGTATTACAATAAACGTTTTCAGTAAAAAAAATACATAAAAGTATTATTAGGTATTATATATTAAATCTCTTATTTCTAAAATTAAGTGGACTATCTTTATTAAATGGTAGAATCCCAACCTGAAAAGTGGTCATATTCTTTCAGCAAAATGAAAGCTGCACTCACATGTATCAAAAGACAAAAATTAGGGCTTCCCCGGTGGCGCAGTGGTTGAGAGTCCGCCTGCCGATGCAGGGGACACGGGTTCGTGCCCCGGTCCGGGAAGATCCCACATGCCACGGAGGGGCTAGGCCCGTGAGCCATGGCCGCTGAGCCTGTGCGTCTGGAGCCTGTGCTCCGCGATGGGAGAGGCCACAACAGTACCGCAAAAAAAAAAAAAAAAAAAAGACAAAAATTAACTGCCCTCTGTATCAATATATTAATGTGTTTCAATCACATATGTTTTCATGAAAGTTTAAACATAAAATCACCTTTAAGATCTAGGCCATGTGATCTGCTCCCTGCCATGTCAGAATACACCCCGTGAAGTTTACTTAACTTGTCTTAAGTGTGATAGAATTCTTTATACCTTGACAAATAACTAAAAGGAAAAAAAACCCACATACACAATAAGATGAAGAGCCTATACGTTTGTCAATCTTGACTTATTTGCTTTTCTTGAGTCAATTGGAGGTTTATAGCCACATTCTCAAAATCATTAACTACAATCTTCCCAAACAGGTAATTGACGAACAGATGCATTCTAAAACTTGTCAGTAACAAAGTGCTATTCCAGTTTACATCAACAGTTTAATTCTATTTAGATACTAAAACTGAATACACTGAATACTGCAAACTTTATTCCCAACCACTCAGCAAAGTACTACATACCTTTTCAGATATAGGAAAAAAAAAGAAAAAAAGAAAAAGCATAAGATTCTTCCTATTTTCATTTCCAAAGATACATCCCAATCTTAATGATCAATCAGTGATTTAAATGTCAACTATAAACCCAGTATTTTATTAGCTGCTATGCAGTATACTATACTAGAGCAATAGAAGAGAGAGGACCTCAAACCCTCTGTTCCCTCAAATTGAAAAGCAGGCTTCCTGACCCCTCCAGACCACTACTGGACACAGGGAAGGCACACTAATGTTTCAGGACCCCAACCAACAGTCACCTGCTTTGTGATTACTTCCATGACACACCCTCACCAACACCACTGAGTTTGCTGCTCCTACGGGACGTTATATGTATTTACTATTTTAACACATAACACAGTGCGTCATAATTATGATTGCAGATAGATGTTCTAACAATTTAAAGAGAATGATGACTTTTTTGCTCTTTACATCTTGCCATTTCCCTTCCCATAATATTTCTTGAAGAGAAACCATAAATATATAGACAAACACAAAACACAGAAAATATACAAAATGTGTGGTTTGTGGCTTAACACAAAGTTAAGTAAAATTAGTTCTGACAGTATCCAGAATGACAAAATTTCATGGTACAAATGAGAATGGACCAAGGTTTGAGCAGGTACAGGAGACAATCCAGGCATGAACAACACCAAGAAAAGGTAGACAGGAAGTAACATGGTGTGTAGGAAATCACGAGACCAGTCTGATGGGAAGAGACATAAACGAGACTGAAACTCACTTTCTAAACCTCCATCTCCAATTGGACAATTCGCAAGACACAGGTGCACCAAAGTGGCCAATTTATTCAATCCCTTTAATATGGAGGAAGAGTTTAAAATTTTACTGGTTTAATTTGCCCCAAAAGCAACTATCAAATGTTGGCAGGACACAATGAAGGCTTACCTTTGTTAACATAGTTAAGCCTCTCTCTCTCACAACTAGCCCACTTAGCTCCACGTTCCTTAGCGCACCCGATGCACTTACACAGCGTTTAAGAGCTTTACACAATTGGAAGGTCACATCTTTATTTCTTTTCGCAGGAACACGACTTCTGTAAACTTTATTTCTGCCAGAAGCTAAAGCAAAATTATTGTAAAATAAGTGATTTAAAACACACATTTTATCATCATTAAAAAGCATTAAAAAAAAGCATCTGCTCTGTGCTAAGGATTAGAAACGACTCCTGCCCTTAAAGCCTTCATTAAGGAGGGACATGTGTAAACTGAAAATTTCAATCACATGAGATAAAGAAACATAACCTTTATGCACAGAGGCTCCTTTGGAGGCAGAATGTTATATCCAAGTGATGGCTTCATGATAACCCTGAAGCAGAATCTAGAAAGATGAGGCTATGCAGAGTTGGAGTAGGAGGTGCATTAACTGCAGAGGGAACATCTGTGAAAAGACACTCAAGCCTGACTCCTGCTGGGCACTGTAAATACTGCAGGTGGGGATGACTAAAGGCCAGGGGTCCAAGTGTGAGAAGAGACAGAAATGAAAGAGATGTTGGCCCAAGCAAGCCTGGGAGAAAGCATGGCTTGTATCCCACAGGTGGTGAGACCTGGGGCTACCACTGGCTGAGTAAGGGTGCCTCCACTGATTAGAAAAAGGCTCCCTGCTGCTGAAGGACCGACTAGATAAAGGGAGTGATCACAAAAAGCTCCCCTTCCTCAGGGCAAAGAGCCCTATGAGGCTTGGCCGCACACAGTTCAGACTACACGCCTCCGTGCAGAGCACACGCTGGGCGGCTACTATGCAGTAACTCTGTGTGGGCAAGCCATTAGCAGCATTATTTTAAGCACATCTTTTTATGTTAGAAGATCACTTAACCCGAGCAGGCGGATGAACTTAGAGGAACTGAATCCAGGGGCCGTGAACCACCCAGGAGTTTCTGCCATAGTCTGGGCCAAATGTAATATGGATGAAGAAGCAAATTTAGGAGGAGGCCAAAATTTACAAGACAGACCCACTGGATGCAAGACATAAAGAAAGTTCAGTGAAGGAACTCTGAAGAGAATGGGCTCTACAATAAATTTTTCTTATATTCAATGTAAAATATTAGGCAAAATTAAGTACAGTGGCCTTTAAGGTCCCTTCCAGCTCTAATTTCTTTTGATTTCTAACTTATTACTCTGGTTAAGTAAAGTCCCTTCAGAGGTACAGAACAGTTCTTATACCTGAATGGGATGCAAAGAATAATCTGACTTCTCTTCACCAGGGGATGAGTTGAACTATCCTTGCAGAAGAGATAACAGATGGTGTGAACCCCAGATCCTGGAAAAGGTCCAGGCACACGATGAGTATTCAGCTTTTTGAAAACAAATGAACAATCATTTCCTCTCCTACATCTTCACACCCTTTCTCTGCTGGTTACTTTCTCACAGCTTATAAACATCCTCAAATATACCCACTTAAAAATCTCTCAGACCTATGATTCTTTGGATCTTCTTGTGGGTAACCTAAGTCTCTACCATGCCTTCAAACACCTGTACTCCCATAAAGCCCAGATCTGTACCTTGGGTCCAGACCCGTCTACCAGGCCCCTTTAAAGCACTGAAGATCAAGTAAGATCCTCTCGCCACCCCCAAACCCTTCCTACTGTGCTCTGTATCTCTCAAAAACATGCAGCTGTAAACTGTCACCCACGCTTGCTGCCCTCCCTTTTCTAACTGGTCACCAGGCCCCACCCATTCTCTCTCAGATCTGCAAAATCCAGTCCCACCTTTTATAACTTAAGTGGGAACCTTAGATTACAATTCACCCTGCACCCAATCGAGTGCCTTGCACATGGATGTCCGAGTGAGTCTCTAAACCACAAGTCCATTTCACTGTTCTTTAGGGTTTCCCACAGCCTTCAGGATAAACATCTAAACTTCTGACAGGACAAACAAGGCCCCCTTCTCTTGGGCCCCACTAAGTTTCCAGTATCAACTCTCATTTCTTTCCCAAACCCTGAGTTCCAGTCCTATACCTTAGTTTTGCCATATTTTCTTATATTTCTCAAACTTTGACACACACTGCTCCCTCCTGCCACCCCAGGAGCTTCTACATATCCTTAGAAAGGATGGCACCTCCTCCAAGAAGCCTACCCTGAACTTTCCCTTCCAAGATTCTGTGCTCTGCAATGGGGAAAGGTGGGAGGGGGAAGGATACATTAGGAGTTTGGGATTAGCATATACACACGACTCTATATAAAACAGATAATCCACAAGGACCTACTGCATAGCACAGGGAACTCTACTCCATATCCTGTAACAAACTGTACGGGAAAAGAATCTGAAAAAGAATGGATACATGAATAACTAAACCACTTTGCTGTACACCTGAAACTAACACAATATTGTACATCAAATAACCTCAATATAAAATAATAATTAAATTAAAAAAAAAGATTCTATGCTCTGTAGCACCAGAACTCACTTCTTCCAGAGCACTGACTACTGTGCTTGTGTTTACCTGCCGCCCAGTAGAAGGGGAGATTACCTAGGGCAGAAGCATCGTCTCCAGCAGCCCTTGGTTCTGACAACTCATTCAAGTGCCAGGCTACTTGACACACATAACCTGCTTAATTAATTCTAAGAACCCACAGAAAGAGTGGTTTTTAATGTCATCTTACAAGTGTGGGGATTGCAGTTCAAAAGTAACCTTCCCAGGCCACAGACAGCATAAGCCCTGGAATTCAAACGCTAAACTGCCTTCACACCAGTGCTCTTTCCACTATATGATATGACTATTGAAAAAAAATTTTTTTTCCTGAACCCTGTTTGAATGGAAAGGAAATGAAGCTGGGATATATCCATTTCCTAATCGCTTTGGTGTGTACCAGGCAAAGTCATTCAACAGAGCAGGTAACATCTGTGCAACAATTAACGATGCTCCAAACTGTGCTAAGTGTTCTACTTTGTAGAGTCTAGAAGCATTAACACAGTGCATCCTTGTAACCACCACAGAGACTGGGACCTGTTAAGCCCACGCTACAGATGAGAACACTGAGACCTAGAAGCCTTAAGGCACTCGGCCGGGGTCACCGAGCCGGCAGGAGTCCTAGGCCGCACGCCCCGTCTAGTGCACGCACACCCGGGCACTGGGCACTGGTTCTAGTGCCCACCCTCCACCTTGCACCATTGAAAACCCTGCTTCTCAGCGCCAACACGAGAGGCCCTGGAAGCGGGAAGTACAAACCTGTCTCGAGAAGCCGTGCCTGGAAGAAGCTCTGGATACAGATCAGGGGCAGCGGGTGCTCAGGAGCGGCGCCCAGTGCACCCCGCGCAGGCGGTCGGCCTTAAGTCCAGCGGGGCGTCCCGCAGGGAAGCGCGCATGGAGGGCAGAGGCACCAAGTCCTGCAGCGCGCACAGGTCCTCAGAGCGCGGAAAGAAGTCGGCCGCGCTGTCCCGGCGCAGCTTCACCGAGTGATCATGGCCCGAGCACAGCCTCGGGGACGCTGGCTGCGGACACGATGGCCACACCCGCCTGGGGCCCCGGCCCCTCGGGCGCCCACCGCCCGGCGGCTGCGGCTGGACCCGGCGTCGCAGCCGGAAGACATAGGGCCACTGGCCCCAGCTACGCCAACCCCCCCATGCCACGCTCGGGAGACCCCTCGCGGCCTGGTGCTGGCGCAGGCATCTATGCCCTCCACGCCGCGGGGCTGGGGTTTACGTCAGCGGGCGGGACCGTTGGGGCGGGGCTCGAGGACGTCTGCACGCTCGCCGTGCGTCCGCACGCAGCCCTGTCTCCCATGGTGACGCGGCCTGAAGAGTAGGGGCTTGAGCTCTGAGACTAAGGCAGCGCGAAATGTACGAGGTGTGGGGACTTTGGGGTTTCCAAAAAGCGTTTACTGACTCATCCAAACAAAACTGAGACCTGGTTATATCAACGCATTTTAAAAGTAAACTCCCGTAAGTGTCTGTGCTCCCCCCACCCAGGAGAGAGCGTGCACTCCGTGAGGGACACACGAAAGGCTGAGTGAACGTCTGCCTGTGGTCCTTTACCTGGTGCACAGGTGTGTGAATTTATGTGGAGAGCTCTTAATTTCTGTAGTTTCTGCTAACTTGACACGGTAGTTGGCAAATGGTGACGTGTTCCATGCATTCAGGACATGATCGTGGTTACTAATAATCACTTTGTTTGGTACTGACAACTCCACAGAGAATTTACTACTGAATATCCACTTTCCAGAAGAGAAACTGAGGCGTAGGAAGTGAAGTGACTGAGTAAGAGTAAGGACTCAGACAACTGGTGTTAGTAAATTAACCCTGCAAGGAGGCCGTTAGCCTGCGGTGGCTCTAGTGATGCGGCCGCCTACGTAAACCAACAAAAATCTAAGCCTGTCAACGCCTCAGGGTGGCGAACACTGCTGAGGACAACGAGTCACAAACCACCAACTAGGCTTTAAAGTTATAGCAAGTCAGTCATTTCCTTGCTTTGCTTCTGCCCTTTTTAAAATAAACATCTCTGCAGCTCCTGTGGCTGGAGTGCTCCTCACCGCTTCCGCTTTGGTGGTGCCTGAATTGAATCTATTTTTGCTCACGTAAAGTCTTATTTTCAATATGCCTCAGTTTGTCTTTTAACATTGGTCGTAGAAGTTGGATTTGTGTCCAGTGTCTAGAACAGTGGTCGTCCTCTGGTCAGGCCTTAGGCGTTATGCATACAATGTTCCTCTTCTACCACCACCTTCTGGATGCCTCCACCCACTACCAGCTCCCGCGTATCAGATCCCCTAGATGTGGTCAGCAATGGCTTTCACATGCAGCATGCTCACATTATAATATCGCAGACACTCCTCCGTCCTCCAGCCAGCGTGTGAACTGAAACATTTCCATTCCTGTTGAAGAGCCTGCTGTGACCACTTTCCCAAACACAGCCACTCCCCAGCTGACCCTGGGTAACCACTCTTCTGAACTTGGTCTCCATCACTGCATGGATGTCTTTCTATTTAGGCTACATTTTTAAGTATTCTTAAACCTCATATAGTATTCTACTATGTTTTCTCTTCTTACTTGCTTTTTTTAGTGTTATCTTTGCTAGGTTCATCCATGCTGACACGTAAAGATCTGTCTAGTTCATGTACTTTCCTCACTATGTAGGATTCCCATGTAGGGAAGTACAATAATTTATATGTGCATTTTCCTGTTGATGGACATTTAAATTGTTTCCAATTTTCAATATGATTTCTGTTTTAAAAAGTTTTTATATACTTTCTAAAGGTCACTTTACATTTACTGTTATTACAAAATATTAGCTATATTCCCTGTGTTGTACAATACATCTTTGAGCCTATCGTACACCCAGTAGTTTACATCTCTCACTTCCCCACCCCGTATTGCCCCCTCCTCCCCCTCCTCACTGGAAACCGTTAGTTTGTTCTCTATATCTGTGTCTCCCCTTCTTTTTGTTATATTCGGTAGATTGCTGTATTTTTTAGATTCCATATATAGGTGATATCCTACAGTGTTTGATTTTGTTTGACTTATTTCACTTACCACAATGTCCTCCAAGTCCATCTATGTTGCCGCAAATGGCAACATTTCTTTCTTTTTTAAGGCTGAGTAGTATGCCATTGGTTATATGTACCACATCTTCTTTATCCATTCATCAGTTGATGACACTTAGGTTGCTTCCATATCTTGGTAATTGTAAATACTGATGCTCCGAACATTGGGGTGCACGTATCTTTTCAAATACATGTCTTTGAAAACACGTGTTTTTGTTCTTTTTGGATTTATACCCAGGAGTGGAGTTGCGAGGTCATATGGTAGTTCTATTTTTAGTTTTTGAGAACCCTCCATACTGTTGTCCACAGTGGCTGCACCAGTTTACATTCCTACCAACAGTGTACCAGGGTTCCGTTTTCTCTAAAAATTGTAAATTTTCTTCCTAGGGGTAATTGAGATGATAGTTGAATAATAACATAAGATCAGGCGAAGTCTAAAGAAATTTTAGAAAAGCTGGATAGAGTAGAAAAACTTCTGTTCACTGGCGTTTGAATGTTAGAGAGACACAAGACATGTGGGCCAAGTTGTGGAGAGAAGGGAAACACAGACGCAAGCTTGACACTTGGTGCAGCTTTTCTCCTTGGGGCATTTGCTGATTCAAATGTTACAGCCTAGGAGCTGAAAAGCCAAAGAGTTCAAAAGACTCTAACGACAGAAGCCAAACGGCAAGAACCGTTTTACATTGATAAACAGCATTTTAACTATGGAGAAGCAGAAAATGAAAAGAAAGAACTTTGCATTACATTTCATAAAAGTTTAGAGAGAACTTTGTGGTATATTAGTGAACTTATTTGTGGAAATTTAGCCATGTACATTGTGTTGGAGAGGCACCAAGAGTTCAAGAATTCTCACAATTTGAGTACACAGTTGCCTTAAATGTAGGCATGGTAGCATCCATTTACATAACAATGATTTGGAGGATGTTGTGTTAGTCAGCTCTTGCTGTGATAATGCTTTGGAACAAATCACACCAAAGTCAGTTACATAAACAAGAATTTATTTCTCTTGGACCTATGGGCTAGCTGCAGTGGCTCTCTTTTAGACCTCTAGATGGCTAGTTTTGCTCCGTGTTTTGGGTCAGTTTGAGGTCTGTCACGCACCTCTTCGTCTGGAGCCCAACTGTGAGGCCGCAGCTCCCAGGCCCTGTCTTCTCTAAAAGTTCACTGAAACATAAGAGGTGAGCCCAACCGCACAAGCCCATTTAAGGCCTCTTCTGCTCATTTAAGGCCAACATGTCTGCTCATACTTCAGTGTCCAAAACATGTCACAGATCTAAGCTGTATTTAGAATATGTGTATTTGTTTAAAGTTGGGTGCTCTCACAGAAGAATATTGCATTTTGGACAGTGTTAGCTTAGCATTTCCATTGGCATTTGCAAACGTGATTAAACGTCATGTGCACTTTTTCTCCTTTGAGAACTTTTTGAAATTGTGGGACAATTTCTATGGGAAAAGAGGAAGGTACATTTTAGAACTCAACTCTAGTTATAGCAGTGTTGGGAGAAGAATTAATGAGATAAGGTCAATACAAATGAAAGATTTGGGATTCACATATTCATAATTAACATTAGTATTCTTCAGACCATTCCTGGAGAATTGTGATGCTTGCTTTACGTGATTTTATCCTAAATCATTATAATCTGACCAAGCCACTTCAGTAAAACATACATCATACAGTACATCGCATTTTAGTTTTTCCTACCACTGCACAACTTCTCAGGTTCCATTTATGCCAGATGTCCAGCAGTGACAGATCCATACACATGGCAAATATTATACATTAGTGGTTGCCAGGGGTTTGGAACAGAGGGAAATAGGGAATGACTCCTTAAAATGGGTGTAGGTTTCCTCTTGGGGTGATGAAAATATTTTTCAGCTGGACAGCGGTGATAGTTGCACAACATTGTGACAGTACTAAATTCCACTGAATGGTACAGTGAAGTGTAAAATGATCAAAATGGTGAATTTTGTGTTCTGTTCATTTTACTACAATAAGAAGGAGAAAGAATTAGGGAAAGACTTAGAGTTTGGGAAAGTAAGGTGAACTGGTCAAGAAAAAGACAGCTCTACTGTTCAGTTCTCTCTCAGCTCTCCCAGTGCATTAATCCTCAGCAAGAAGTAGCCTGAACTTGTAGATGATGGTCATTCAACACAGTCCAGGGAAAAGTAAATAAAATAAAAGCCAACTCTTCTTCTTTAGCACATCTATGAAAGGTTAACTTCCTGCTCAGCCACATGGACATTCATGAAGACGTTTCACTTCAGGTGTCCTCTTCTTCAGTACTTTACTCACAGCTCATTCACACATGTAGGCAACAGCATTCCTTAATTCGATGGAATCTGCAGTGCTGGTTGTGATCAGTCTCATGAAAAGAAAAGGGAAAGAGGAAAAAGCCTCCACATTGACTTGGTGGTCTTGACAAAATGGATGCAGAAGACAGCTTGAGTGTCAAACTGGAAACTTATTTTCCTTTTCCTTTTCTTTTTATCTTTCCTATCAGGTCTTCTGCCCACTTCCCACCCCCTTCTTTCAAACAGGAGAGACACTAATTAGCTGCTTTTTGTTTGTTTGTGCTAAAACAACTATTGTTTTGGGTTTCTTGTTGTTCGGTGAACATTTTTGTTTTTACTGCCAAATGAGCTTCGGTGGTTGGTGTAGGGGGTCTCTTGGGAACTTAACTTTTTCCAGTTTAAGTGGGAAAGCTTTTTTGTTTGAATGGGCTTTTACTGGGTGCTTCAAGGTTTGCTCTTGGCTCTTTGATGGGGGACTGGATAGCACTGTGTTTCCTTTGAGGTTCCGATAAATAAAGGATCCTATGTCCTCCTGGGCACTTTTTGTTGATTTTGCTGTGTGTTCTCTCTAATAGCCAGATGCAGATTCCAGGAAAATGACATATAAATGAATATAAGTAATCTAATATTTTTAAAATTTGCTTTGGCCATACTCCTGGTCTTATTCTACTTGTAGCAGATGGCTTTAAAGAGCATTAGCTATGTATATATTAAATACAACATAAATATACCAATATTAAATATTATATTGATATATAAATTTAATATACTAATATTTATATTAATGTATAACAATTATGTATTATATTAATATATATTTTTGCCTAGCGTATATTATATACAAAATATATGGGTAATGAAATGTATTTATATGGTTAATATGTTCATAATATTAATAGGATATATCCTGTAAAATTGATTATAAAACAATTATATCATAATATATAAATTATAAATATATATATTTATATATATTATAAATATATAATTATTATTATCTGATATAATACACTATAGTCAATATATTCTATATAACACAATACGTAATGTATTAGTATAAGACAATTATATTATGTAATATAAATATAATACATCTATAAAACTATATATATTTTAATTATACATTACACATACAAGTATGTATAGCTATTTATAATTTTATTTACATAGGAATCTGTTCATCCTAACAATTGATGTAAAAATATGCAATATTTTCAATCAAATGGGCCTTAACCTCACTACCTACACATAACTACTTTTATAATCGTGAGCCCTGTCTAACTCATGCTTCCATATCTCTCAACCTGCTTTTCTACACATGCACATAGACGACACACATTTATACACGATATATATGTATACTACCAGTTTTCAGTTCAATGTATATAACTATATAATTTATATAATTATATTCCTGTGTATGTATACAAATATAAATCAAAGGTATGTGTATAGGTATGTATTTCATACGTTTATATAACTATATCATACAAATAATGTATGTGTATATAAATACATGACTATATACATACATACACAGAAATATACTTATTTAAACAAAAGGGACCTAAATAAACATAGTTCTCTAAGAATAAAACTAGTTATGTCTCACTGTTTCAATAAGAGTTTATAGTTTTCTACTGTATGTGCTTCTATAATTGTTATGAACAATTCCCATTTGTTGAATGTTAAGTTGTTTTAATTTTTTGCCATTATTAATGAAGCTCTAAAGAATACGGTGGGCAAGATTACTTGAAAAAGTCTCCTGAAGGAAAACGGTTAGGTATGCTAGGTTAAATGTACACAACTTATTTTTAAGTGCGTGGTTGATTTTTGAAGTATGCAGTAGAAATTTCCAGGACCCATGAAAGAAGGGTGGTACATGTGTGAGAGTTATAGCTATATTAGGAGTGGATTGAAGATCTTGATAGCTTAGAACAGAAGCTGGAAATCCTGTTTTTATGGAGCCAAGTGGCAAATATTTTAGGCTTTGTAGACCAAAGAGCAAAATTGAGGATATTATTTAGGTACTTAGGTAACCATTTAAAATGTTACCAGTTAAAATGTGAAAATTATTCATAGCTCACAGGCCATAGAAATAGGCATCTGTCTGGATTTGTAATACAGGCCATAGTTTAATGACACACCTGACATAGAGACTTGTTTATAAATGGCCATAACCACGTGAGAGGCTGGAGGTAAGACTCCATCCCTACTAGATGGGAAGTTAGAACTAAACCTATCTATCCCTAGTTTCACCTTCAATGAAAGGGTGTGCCAGGAGAAAAAAATATCTGCTGGCAAAGGGAGACTAAGACCAAATTCTCTTGGCCTCTGCTCTGGGTAGGAAACAGGTAGGAAATCTTGAGAATTCTGAACCCCAGATCTGTGTTCCCAGTGTTTGGGTTGCAAATTTATGTGCGGTCTTGCAAACAGAAGCTAAGAAATTAACTTAAAATGCTCCCAAATCGGTGGTATTCCAAACACAAAACTAAACCCTTTCTGGAGAGGTAGACCTTCAACACAGGCCTATAGCATTCCCACAGATAAAGTTTAGCTAAACATGAGCTCATGATCTAAATTTACACAATAATGAAGAAATCAGCTAGAAGTGGAGAGAATCAGCAAAAAACAATCAATACCAGAATTATATTCCCAAGGCCATCCATCAGATGTTGGAATAATCAGGTGCAAGGCAGAAAATATACATAAAACTAGAACTGAAACAAGGAACAAGGATGTTTTAGAAGACTGGGTAGGATCTTTAAAACATTTTTCAAGTACATGTCATTGATAAAGCTAAAAACTCGAAGGTTGTGTAATACAGCAGATTAATCATGGAGAAGTGTGAATTTATGCTGTTTTTAAAAATATGGCAGGTCAGATTTTCTGCCTAATTATATAAGTAGATTTAGCTTTAAAAAATACACATTATTTTAAAGACTTATTGGCTGTAAAATAAGTTAAGGTTATTTCAAAGGGCTTCTCTCCAAAGAAAAGTGAGAAGTAGCAAAACACAGAAAGTCGAGGGGAAAAAATGTCAATATACACATTGTGGTAGGGTGAACTAAGCCTTAGGCTAGCAACAGTGTGGACGAGCTGACCCTTAGATACTTACAACTAATCTGGAATCTTCAAAAAGTTCAACTATTTATAACTAAAAAGATTTCTTAAAATTAATAACCAAGTGTTTTAATTGACATCAGAAGAGTAAAACAATAAACCCTGAGAACATAGAAAAATAGATAATAAATATATGAGCAGAACTTAATAAAACAGAAAAAAGTATAAAATTGAGGTGATTTAGTATGTCAAAAGAATATTCTTTGAAAAGATTTAAAAAACACACTTTGATTAAGCAAAACAAATACATAAGTAAATAATATACAGAAAGAATCAGGACAATGTTAGAGCAGAGAATATATGAAATGCCCGTAAATTTGAACATTTCTGTAAAGTGGACAATTTCCTAGCTCCTAAAGTTTACCAAAACTGACACAAGAGGAAATTTATAGCTGGAGTTCTTTCACCAGTAAAGGAATTATGTCAATAGTTTACAATCTTTCACCAAGAAAATACCAGACCCAGACAGATCATTTGGGAGGTGAATTCTATGGAACTTCTATTAAACAGATAACATCAATATGAACAAAGAAAAACTTCTAGAGATAGCGAAGGAAGAATTCTCCTTTATTCATCTTATGAAGTCTATAAAATCCTAATACTGAAAATAGATTAGGACTGTAAGGAAAAAGAAATTTACAGGTCAAATTTACTTGTAAATATAAAAGCAAAAATGTTAAACTATGATATTAGCTACCCAAGTTCACTAGAGTAAGAAAAAGCATGAGCAAGTTAGGTAATCCAATGAATGAAAAGGTAGTTTAATGTCAAGGATATATATCAATAGATTGAAAACACCACATTTTATTTCTTTCATCTGTCTCTTTAAAAAATGATAAGTACTTATATTGATCTCTCTTGTACTAGGCACTGTGCTAAGTCACTTACATATTTACTCCTTTAAACCTTCTATCATCCCTGCGGGAAAGTTCTATTTTGCTTCCATTTCTTAGCTAAGACTCTAACCCCCAGGAAAGTGAAGCAACATTTGTAAGTTTTTGTGGATGGTCAGTGATGGGACCAGTACAGGAACATCCAAAGTCTGTGCTTGGAAACAGTGCCCCATGTGGACACTCACATTACAGATGAAAGGAAAGGAACCATGCACTTACCATATAGATTAAGTCTCACATTACAGGTTAAAGGAAAGGAACCATGCACTTACATTATAGATTAATACCCCCATAACAGGTTAAAGGAAAAAGAAACATGTGCTTCCTCAAAAGTTGTAAAGAAAGCATATCCATTTCTTAATATATTTCCCAATTTCTTTTGCTTGTTTTCTGACCTTTGTAGTGCATTTTGCCATGAGGCAAATTTTATTTCTTATATAATTAAATGTATCCTGTTTTCTTTGTATCTGAGAAAGGTATTCCTCATGAATACTTTATTTCATGTCTTCCAGGTTTCTGATACTTTTACAGTTTCATTATTTTTTAACTTTTAACTACTTGCTGTATCTAGAATTTACTAATGATAGCCATATTTTCCCACTTTTGTTGAATAATTTTTGCTACTGATCCAAAATGTGAATTTTATTTTAAACTCAATTCCTTTATGCTCTTGCATCTAATTTTAAGATGCTTCCTATTCCACTGGTTGTTTGCCTATCTAAAACAAAATGCTACCTTAGTTATAATGTAATTATAATATAATAAATGTAATTAGTAAACATAATACGATATATAATAAATAGCATATATAAAATAACAAAATATAATTTACCATATAACAAGGTCCAAGGAGAGCAATACTATACAATCACTTGAAATATCCCGCAAAAGATAGTTTATAAAATTCAATATTCATTTGTAATTTAAAAGAAAGAGTAAAATAGGGATTGATGAATGCTTCCAAAATAAGAAGAAATTATATGTCTACAAGAGAAAGAGGTAAATGATAAACTTTAGTAACACTGGCAATAAATGCAGGACAAGATGAGGATGCCTGATATAATGTTAAAGAAAAAGTATTATGTAACATTGTTTTTGCAGCACTGATGAGTTCAGTGAAAAGAGAATCTCATAGAAAAGAGTATCTCGTTCTTCTTAATGTCTGTACACTTGTCCATTGCATGAACATAACAGCTTATTTAGCCAATATGTTACTGATCTGCATCTGGATTTCTAGGTTTTCATGGAATTTTTTATTATGCACAATTGTTTCAAACACTAGGACTTCCTCTTATGTTTATATCTTTTGAAAGAAACAATATCTCCACAGATGATTTATCTGTGCTGGCTGCTAGCTGACTTTGGGTACTTCTCAGTTCTTCCCTTTACCTTCCTTGTCAATATGAAAACGGAAGGCAAGAAGGTCTCCTGTTTAGAGACTGTCAAGATAGATCTTGGTGATAAAGTCTTGGTGGTAAAGGCTAAAAGTATCAACCCAGAACAAACGTTTTTCCAGCTGTAACTATGTGTGATTCCCTTGGCTTGATTCCGTAGAGGATGTCAGACAAGACTGTAGAATCTGCCGTCAAAGTGCTTCCAGTAGGATGAGCTAAGTCAAGTATGGTGGCATATGTAATTCGAGACAAAATATAATGTCTCCTTTTCTCTCCTAGCAAAACTTGGTAGAGTGAATGTAGAAGTCACTGTATGCTTTGAATTAAAGGAACACAATAAATCTTGTTTTGGAAGGTAAGTGTTCTGGTCTCTTTGTGGAGATGAATTGGAAATTGTCTAGAAGAAGGAAAATGAGGTTAACCAAAGTTAAACTCATAAATAATTGAGCACTAATTAAATATCTGTGGTCTATGTTTGTCTTTGATCATAATTTCTCCCAATTTATGGACCTCTTTGATACTTGATGAGTCCTTGTCAAAGATGCACTTAACAATGGTTATCACTTGTGTATTGGGTTTTGCCTGGGCCCTGAAGAAACTATCCTAAATTACCAGCTATGATTGTCACTTGATTTCCTCACAGAGAACAATCAGAACTCCTTGTCTTAAGTGGCTTGGAATGTGAAACTAGTTAGTCTCTTAGATATTGTTAGAGGACCCTACAGAGCCCATTGGTGAAAGTTTGGAAAACATGGGGCTTCTTAAAATTGATTCTTGTAGTGCTATAGGAAAGATCACTGAACCAAAAGGATAACGGTGTTTCTGGTTCTGTTGTTAGCGTTCTCCATGGAAACATTGCTGAAGCTTCTGGACTCAATTTCCTTCCCCATGTGTGAATGTCACTGAAAATATCCAACTCCATTCTATCCCCATATAACTTCAGGAACTAAGCAAAATGAAGACTCAAAATTCATTTCAAATAATGAAATGAATATATAACGTAGAATGGAACTGGGAAAATACCTGGTTTAAATTCTGGAAAGTACCAACTATACAATTCTGGATAAGTTGCTTACTCTTGCTTAGTCTAATTTAATGCCCATCTCACAGGATGTTATGATTAATTTAATATCTTTGTATAACACACAGTGTTATGTAATTTCTTCTTGTTTTTCTTGAGTAAATACATATCCTTAAGCAACTCACTGTAAACAATAGTTACTTACTTGCTTAAATTACTCTTATCTTCTATTATCACCTGAACTGTGTCCTGCTCAAGTTAATATGTGGAAGTCTTAACCCCCAATACCTCGTAATCTGACTGTATTTGGAGATAAGGCCCTTAAATAGGTAACTGAGGTCAAATGAGGTCAAATGGGTGGGCTCTAATTCAATATGACTGGTGTCCTTATAAAAAGAACATATTAGGACACAGACATGCACAGAGAGAAGACCATGTGAAGATCAAAGGAAAACATGGCATCTACAAACCAAGAAGAGATACCTCAGAAGAAATCAATCTTGTTGACACCTTATCTCAGATTTCTAGCCTCTACACCTGTGAGTGAGTAAATTTCTGTTGTTTAACCTCCTCAGTCTCTGGTACATTGTCATGGCAGCTCTCGGAAACTAATACAACTTTTTATGGCCTCCTTGTCTCAAGTTGAAAGTTCAATATTTGGCATCATAGCAAAGAAACAAAAATATCATCTACATTCCTTGTTGTAGTCTTTCTTCCCCATTCTCATTGCTAGTAATTTCCATATTTGGGTCTGTTTTCTGTATCTTGTAAACAGAGCGTTACGCTCACTTCTTGTCTTACTGCTAAGATACAATAAATGTGAAGATACTGAATAGATTTTGGAGAAGTGCAACATATAGTTGGTACATGTGTGATAAGTGTGTATTCATATAATTTATACTTTTTCTCTATTTTCTTCCCTTGGTGTGAGCTAAGATTCTCTGCTTTTGTGACTAGCGCTCCTGAATACTAATCCCTGAATTTAATTCACCAAAAATTGTCAAAAATAATAATCATATGGGGAAAGAGAGAGTGACAGAGGGAGAAGAACAAACAATCAGGCAAGGGCAGTACTGTGAATTATTAGGGTCTTATTAATAAGATTACGTTAGTCTAGAGGAAATGACCGTAAGTACCATCAGTGAGCCCAGTTGGTCTTTACTGAGTGCTAGACACATCCCTGAGTTCTGTTCTTAGTCTCCAACTGTATGATGACTACTGTCTGGAAGTATTATCTGAACAACTAAAGTCACTTAATGGAAAAGGAATATGTCTTTAGAGAAGCAACAGTAATTTTTCTATCTGATTAAAAAGCAATGTTGACTGTCTGGAAACCTCAGTCATATTTGTAAGCAGAAAAGCATTGGCTATTCAAAGTGGATGATGTAAAGAGATGAGCAGAAACTTTGGCGATAGGTATACCTGGATTTAATTCTCACTTCTACCACTTGGCAGCTGGATAGCCTTAGGCAAGTTTCATACCTCCCTGAAATTCACTTAATTCAGTCTGTAAAATGGCATAATAACTTATTATAGCATCCTTTTAGGAATTTTAAATCAGTTATTGAAATAAAAGTACACACTATATAGACAAGTATGGATTCCTCAATAGGTGTTTGACCTTTCATTTCTCCAGTATCCCACTCCCATCAAATAACGAAAAATACTTTTTAAAATTTATGAATATTTCATTATTCTAAAGTTAAAGCCCTAAAAATAAAAATAATCAACTGGCCTACGATCATACCATTAGAAGAACAAAAAAATAGGTGTTCATGAGAGTTCCAAATTAGAATACAAGTTTTTATTAGGCACCTATTTATGTATGCTATTCTACTCTTTAAAATAAATAATTAAATTTGAAAGACTTATTTCCTCACTTTTAAGACTTTATTAGTTTACAAATTACATATCGACCTATGCTAAATATTATACCGACCCATGCTAATGAATTCAGTACAGAAAACAAAAAACACTACACTCAAGCAAACTACATATATATGTGTGTGTGTGTGTGTGTGTGTGTGTGTGTGTGTATATATATATATATATATATATATATATAACTTAAATGCATTTATATCCTAGTCTGTCTCATAAAGCATTGTGGTAACTCACCGGAATACATACAATCAAATATAATGGCAAAAGCACTTAATATAAACAGGGCCAAGGAAACATAGACAGAAGATGAAGAAAAGATGAGGGAAATGTGAACAGGAGGAAGTGTAGTTAATCGAGTTGTATGTTTTGACCTTAAGAGTCTCTGTGTGGGGACTTCCCTGGTGGCACAGTGGTTGGGAATCCGCCTGCCAGTGCAGGGGACATGGGTTCGAGCCCTGGTCTGGGAAGATCCCACATGCCGCCGAGCAAATAAGCCCGTGTGCCACAACTACTGAGCCTGTGCTCTAGGGCCCATGAGCCACAACTACTGAAGCCCCAGCGCCTAGAGCCCGTGCTCCGCAACAAGAGAAGCCACAGCAATGAGGAGCCTGCACACCACAATGAAGAGTAGCCCCCGCTCGCCCCAACTAGAGACAGCCTGTGTGCAGCAACAAAGACCCAACATGGCCAAAAATAAATAATAAATAAATTTATTTTAAAAAAAGATTCTCCGTGGATAAAACAACATGTAAATAATTGGTTACAAAGCCACATTATTTGAAGGTGCCAGACTGCACATTAACAGTCTGACACAAAGGGACAGCACAGGAAAACTATTCAAAGATAGAGATTTTTAACTATTTGCAGTTTGAAACCTTTTAGAGCACGTATAATGAGCTCGACACACATTTCAACACTCAACATGTTAATCACATGTTCAAAGTATGTCTCAAAGTCATTGGAAATAGCTGTTGTCTCTGTCCCTGATATCCAAAACTGATCTGTGATGTGTAAAACTCAGGAGGTATTGATATCCACTTTTTGGCATCTGAACAGGAAACAAAGTTGTTTCGCAGTGATAATAAAGAATGAAGTAAATGCAAAAGGATACAAAAGACAAAGTACTGAGGGAATGTATTAACAGAACGAGTCAAACTAAATTCTGGTGAACTGGGGCCTACGATTGTACACACTCCATGGAAATACCCCAGCCTAAATACTGGCATAGGAGGAAGGGTACTGCGAAGCCCATCACAGTATAATCCTTTAAAATGTCCCTTTCAAGGTTGGCTCCACTCAACACTGAGTATAGGAAATCTTCCCATCAGGCAGAAACACTGGCTGCCCAATGATTGACCAAGAAATTAACACACTAATGAATAAATGATGCTAATTTCTTTCTATCCCTGACAATGGGAAACAGCACACACTCTGTGTCAATGGTATGTCCTCTTTCCCACTTTTCTAAGTGGGAAATTATGTTTTTCCCTTCATTGCTTTATATCATGTGTGACAGGCATGATGGGAAATGGCTATCAATGGTTCTGTTATTGATTTCTACCTTCATTTCACTGTGGCTAAAGAGGATACTTTGTATGATTTCAATTTCTTAAAAATGTATTGGTACTTGTATTGTGGCCTAACATATGGTCTTTCCCGGAGAGTGTTCCATGTGTACTTGAGAAAAATGTGTATCCTGCTGTTGTTGAGTGGAGTGATCTATATACAGCTGTTAGGTTTAGTTGGTTAAATGTGTTATTCAGTCCCCCTACCTCTCTACTGATCTTCTGTCTAGATGTGTTTTCCACTATTGAAAGCAAGGTATTGATCTCCAACTATTATTTTAGAACTATCTATTTCTTCCTTCAATTCTGTCAATGTTTGCTTCACATATTTGGGGGTTGTTTGGTACATATATGTTTATAGGTGTTCTATCTTCTTGATAGATTGAACTTGTTATCAACATATAGTGGCCTCCTTTTCCTCTTGTGATAGTTTTTGATTTAAAGTTTATTTTGTGTGATAGTAACATAGCCATCCCAGATCTATCTTCCTTCCTTCCTTCCTTCCTTCCTTCCTTTCTTTTTCTGTCTCTCTTTCCTTCTTTTTTGTTACTATTTGCATGGGATATTTTATTCTATGCTTTAACTTTTAAGCAACTTGTGTCTTTTGAAATCAAGTGAGTTTTTTGCGGACAGCATATACTTGGATTATGGTTGTTTTTAAAGTCCATTCTGCCAATGTTTATCTTTTTATTGGAGAGCTTAATCCACTTACTTTTTCAAAAATTACTGATGAGGAAGAACTTGATTCTCTCTATTTCCTGCTTGTTTTCTGTATGTCTTATGCATTTTTTGCCCCTCATTTACTCCATTACTGACTTCTGTGCTTAGCCGATTTTCTTGTGGTGAACTCTTGATTCCCTTTTCATTTCTTTTTGCATATGGTCTATTGATATTTTCTTTGTGGTTATCAAGAAGATGACATTTACCATTCTAAAGTTAAAACAATATAATTTCAATTGAAACCAACTTCAGTAGCACACAGAAACTCTGTTCCTCTACAGTTCCGTTCCTCCTCTTTACATTATTATTGTCACAAATTACACCTTTTTACTTTGTGAGCCCAATAACATGGATTTTTGATTATTTTATACATTTGTTTTTTCAATCATGTAAGAAATAAAAAGTAGAGCTACAAGCCAATAACACAATACTGGCTTTAGTATTTGCCCATGTATTTATCTTTACTGGAGATTTCTATTTCTTTCTACAGCTTTGAGATGCTGTCTAGTATCCTTTCATTTCAACCTGAAGGTTCAATTTAGCATTTCTCACAGGGCAGTGGTAGGAAGTTGTAAAATAAATGCCCTCAGCCTTTGTTCATCTGGGAATGCGTTAATTTCTCCCTACGTTTTGAAACCAGTTTGGCCAAATATAGAATTCTTGGTGGACAATTTTTTTTCTTTCAGCACTTTAAATATGTCTGGCCTCTTGCTTCCGTGGTTTCATATAGGAAATTAGCTCTAATCTTTTTGAGGATCCCTGCTTTGTAACAAATTTCTTTTTTCTTTCTCCTTTGGGAGAAAAGATTCTTTCTGTGTCGTTTGGCTTCTGAGAGTTTGATTATACTGTTTTTTGCTGTGGGGTTCTTTGAGTTTCTCTTAGTCCTGAAATCAGCCAAAGATTTATAGCAACCAAACACATAGTGAACCAGGGAAGAGGCAATTTGAAAATGGCAGGAAAGCTTTGTGGCATTTTTACTTGCCCTTGCCCCATCCACTGTTAGTGTAGTGATGGTGTTAAAGTGGTGGAGTCTTAATGCAGTGATAGTCTTAAAGTAGCAGCAGACCATTCCTAGTATGGGACCCTCAATCCTGCTTCAGGAGGGAGCAGAAGAGACCGTACTCTCAGATTATTATGTGTATCTGTTCTAACCTGTCTGGGAGCTACCTGAAGGACTGACACAAGATGCTTATCTCTTAGTCTTAGCTAACTTGGAACACAGTCTGGAAAAGCAGTGGTCAATGCTCAAAAAAAATGCAAGGTGAACTAACAAAGCACAGATGGCTGGGGCAGAAGACTGTGCATTGAAATACAATAGACCACAGAAGATGCAGGAGCCAAAGTTGGGGGAGATTCTTTGGGAAATTAGAACCTACAAAAAGTACACATGTGTCCAGAGAAATTAGGAAAGCCACATGCATACTCGAGATAAGATGCATGTTCTGAAAACACCAGAGGAGTCTCTAAGCTTTTACCATTCTAAAGTTAATTTAAAAAGTTACTTTAAAAAGTAATTGGCCCTCCTCTGAGTAAGTGATTGCCCGAGGGCATCATGTTGAACACTCTTGACTGTCCTCTTAAGCCCAGGTTTGCAGTGAATGAGCCATTTAACCTCTCTTTACCCCAGTCTTTCTAGATTACAAATAGTAACGGTAATTTCCCTTCCCTCTTGTTAAAAAACAAGACAAAACAAAAAATACGCAAATCCTGATGGCGCTTTCCCTTTGTGGAAAATTCTTTGGACTTATCCATCTATTACTCTGATGTAGTAAAGAAGAAATTTAGCACAATTTCTCTCTGTCCATAAAGATTTTAGGCTTTTAAGCTTAACTCTTTAGCAAAAACTATCAAATGCCTATTCTCCACTGCCTGTGACTAGACAGTTCCTTGATTCTGTCTAAGAGGTGGGGAGCCACAAGGGAACAAGTACTTAAAGAGACTCTAAAAAGCCCTATCTTTTCTGCACCCCCTTTGCCACCACCAGCTCTCCAGTTTATCCACTGCTCTTCTCACTCTTTCCACACCAGGAACACCAGCCTCTTAGTTTGTACTTTCAACACTCAACGTTCTCCCATCCAAAGGCCCTTGCATTTACGATTTCATCCTCTGGAAATGTTCTAGAAAAGTAATCCATACACATATAAATAGAATATGATACTAGAGGTTATGATAATAGATAGGATATGACTACCTTCAAGTCTCTGGTCAAATGTCACCACATCAGTGAGACCTTGATCATCCTATAAAAAACAGCTGTTGTGCATCCCCATGCAGGTGCACACATTAACCTACACATGCTCCATTCCATCTCTGATATAGTTTTCTCCATATGTTTGTTCCCGTCTGCCAAACAATATATCAATATTTGGGTATTGGTTTATTTTCGGTCTCTTCCCTAGGTAGAATGCGAATTCCGTGCAGGTAGAGTCATGATTTTTTCACTGCAGAACCTACAACAATCATTGGCACATAAGAGTCACTCAGTAAATATTTCTAGGGTGAAAAAAAGAAAGGTGATATATCCTTACCTTAGATTATCCACTGCACATTTTGGTATCCTTTGCATTACTTGCTCAAATGATCTTACACTCCAGTCATACGTACCTATTGGCAGTTCTTTAGGACCACCATTGCTCTGTATGCCCTCGTGTCTTTATTAAAATTTAATTTTATTTCGTTAACATCTTTATTGGAGTATAATTGCTTTACAATGGTGTGTTAGTTTCTGCTTTATAACAAAGTGAATCAGCTATACATGTATATATATCCCCATATCTCGTCCCTCTTGCGTCTCCCTCCCACCCTCCCTATCCCACGCTTCTAGGTGGTCACAGGACATATATACACTCACTACCAAATGTGAAATAGATAGCTAGTGGGAAGCAGCCACGTAGCACAGGGAGATCAGCTCTGTGGTTTGTGCCCTCTTGCTTTTTAAATCTTGCTGTAGCCTCTGCCTAGAATGTTCACTTCTGAAACTTTTTTGTTGTCTTTCACACTTCTACATTTCCTTCAAAACACAAATCAGGTGTCCTGTTCTTCAAAAATATTTCATGATGAACTCATTCTTTCTCTGTGTCCTCCTTCCCACCCTGGCACCCTGTCCTGGCACTTATCTACTCATTATGTTATACGATTCTGTCCAGTTGAAACTCCTCCCAGCTTTACCAGAGACCACTTGAAAGCAGGGACTGCTTCTGACGTCAAAAGCACAATGCCCCAATGCCTGGCATATGACAGCTACTCATAAATGATCAATAAATGAACAACAACCCACCTTATTCTTTTTTCTTATCGTAAGAAGCTGCTCTTCATTGCTTTAAACTTCTAAAATTGCCCTGAGGGATATAATAGTAATGAGTGTTCCTGAAAATCAAGAGAATGGACACTTATGATAAGTAGCTTGAAGATCAGCCAAGTGAAAACTGGAATAGCTCCCAAGGAAGAGGAGTGAGGCATTCGAGCTCCTTTAGGAGTAGCAAGTAGCAGTGATGCTGGTGTTCACACTGCCATGAAGAAAACCACTGCCATGTGAAGCTCCTAACACAAGTAAATATGTAGTATCTCTGAGGTATGTGATAGTATGTGAGAGTCGATCATGACAGAACTCTTCAGCAACCTTGTTTCTGGATTTTACCTCATCCAGCATCACTTGGTGTATGTTGAGGTAATGCACAACTTTTACTAGGTAATTAGTCTCGGAATTATTCCTCTAGGGTGGAAAGATGCTATCTTACTCCAATCATGTTGCTATAACAAAATACCACCAACTGGGTAGATTATAACAACAGCAATTATTGCTCCCAGTTCTGGAGGCTGGGAAGTCCAAGACAGAGGTGCTAGCGTGTTTGCCTTCTGATACCAGGAGGAAAGTGGAAAGTAGTCATGTATGTCCCTGCAGGTATTTGTAGGTTGTCTTCCACCCTGAGATTTCTCTGCTGCCGCCCCTCCCCTAAACAAGTGTCAGAGAGGGTTGGAGCTCTATCTTCACAGCGCTTGCTGACTTTTCAAGAGAAACATTGTACAGATAGACCCACAGACATACTGAAATAGATATCCGCAGCTCTGTTGGATGTGTAGTATTTAGCTTCTCCGGTCTGTGTGTGAAACACTTCTAACATGCTTCCCCTCCTCCAGTGCCCACAGGGCCACCAGTTTTCAGCCTGTTTTCTCTGTTCTGTTAAACACACCTCTTTTTCTAGCAGCTGAATGGGAAGGAGGACCCCCCTTTCAGTTGTCATCTTCCTCGAAACTGTTCACTCTAAAGGAATTCTCCCATTTCCCTTCTGAATCTATCTACCATCTCCCTCTATGTCCAGACTCCTCCTGATAGACAAATTTATTGAGCGCTTAAACGTATACCAGTTACCGTTTGTCAGTGGCATTTAACCCTCACAAATATTATCCACATTACACAGTTAAATATTGAGGCTTAGCGAAAGTAAGAAACTTGCCAAAAGTTGCACACTTAACAAGTGACATGTCTAGGATTCAGGCACAAAAGATTTGAGCCCAGAGGCCATGCTCTTAACCATGAAGTGAAACCCTCTAAACAGGAAGAAGTTAACACCTGTTCAAGGGAAATGGAGGGTCCATACTAGCTCCCTTATTTATACCAGCTGCCCGAGGGGAAAGTTTCACAGAAAAGTGTTCCCATTTAATTTTTCTGTTTCTTTAACCATTGAATTAAACAATAACACATCCTCCTTAAATGCAATCTCTCTTTGATTCAAGCTTTCTGATTATTTCAGAAACTTCAGTGAATAGTTTATATCTTCATAATTTTTTTTCTTTAATTTCAGAACTTTGTGAGAAGGATAATGCTATTTTCTTTTAAGTGATTAGATAATTTTGTAATTTTCTATGCTAAAAAGTATACTTATACTATAGTATATATAAATTCTATGTATTTAGTGTGTACTTTTGTTAAAGCATTGTAAAATAACAACTGAATTGTACTCAAATAAATACATCATTTTCCTCAACATTGACTTAATGTGCACTATAGTTCATATTTTTTTGATTAGTTCAGAATTATCAAATTAGAGAATTATCATTTTGAGACTGGTTTTTACTAACTCTAACTTCCATGTTCCTAATTTCCATGTTCCTAATGGATAAACTAAGCTTTATTTATCCTTAATATTTTCTGACCTCTTCACTTCAATTGAAATCTGGATTGTTTCAAATGATTCCCCTACCATTTCCACCACAAATTTAGCTTTCTCTTTCTCTAGTATAAAAAGAGCCAGCCTGCTTCTTACATTTAGGCCACTTTCTGATTATTATTCTATAATCTCTGTATTCCCCTAATTTTAACTTACTGTTAGGAAGTAAAGTTGGCCCTCTCTCTATTCAAACCACTCCTGTATCCTCCAGAACCAGTGCCTACTTCTACTTTCCTGAATGAGGTCAACTACACTTCACCAAGCTTAATGTTTTTTAATTTTAACTAATTAATTTAAAAAAAATTAATTTTATTGAAGTATAGTTGATTTACAGTGTGTTAGTTTTAGGTGTACAGCAAAGTGATTCAGTTATACATATCCATATATCTATTCTTTTTCAGATTCTTTGCTCATATAGGTTCTCATAGACCAAGCTTACCAATTTTATAGTTTCATTGCCTGTCTTCATCTATGCCATGACCTCATTTCTCATTCACATCTCAAAATTAAACTTTCAGAACTCCATTGCAACAACGATCAGTGGTCTAATGAACTTGTATAAGATGACCAGAAGTTGAAGTATTGTAAGCATTAGTAATATAAAAGTCCAACTTCTGTCTGTTCTGCAAATGAATATATGTTTAATACTAAATATATGTTTAGTACTAAAAGTTTCACCATGGTAGTGTGAGTCTTTCCAAAATTTATTACATTCCTATTATATGCCAAGCACTGACTTACTCTTTGATTTCATTTTCCCCCCAGTTTTGTTTTCCAAACACAGAATGACAACTTGGTGAAAAAAACCCTGCGGTATATACCAAATACCAAGATGTGCATCCTCTGCCCATCCTCATTTCTGTATTCCCACTCATCCCATCGTAATTAGATTCTGCCACTTTTCTCCTGAGCCCTATAATAGTCTCATGTCTACTCACTTCCCATCTCTTCCCCGTCTTTTAATCTCAAATACAGTTCATACATACAGAACGTCACCTGAATGATGTTCATAACTGATGGCTGCTTGCTTTCTTAAGAATGCTTAAAAGATGCAGTGTTGGAAGAGAAAGCTGTCACCACCTGCTGACTTGTGCCCAAAGTCTCAGAGGCTGAAACTTCTGCTTTCATAAATGGGGAGGTCCAGCACAGAAGTGAATTGAAGAAGTGCCATAAAAGAGCTTATGAGCCTTTTAAAGACTTCCCAGGAGATATACACACACACATACATGTACACAAGATGTTCAGTGTGATTTCAGAGAAATTCTCAGAGACCTCATATGTCTCGAACACTGGGTAAGACCTCTGCTTCCAGACATTCTAAAATTTACTCTTGAATAATGCAACCCAGAGAGTGGAATACTTGGACCAAATTACTTATATCCCTTATAGTATTATTTCTGGCAAATTACCCCATCCGCTTTTGGCTTGCATAACACACAATTACAAGAACTTCTTTTCTATCTATTGGTAGAGGTCCTCTTCCATCACATCCTGTATACAAAGACTATATAAGTGCACATAATGTCTTACATATTATTTCATAGGGTTAACAGATACTTGGTGTCCAATGTAGAATAACATGGACTATGGGCTAACAGTGTTCTATAAAGAATAAAGTAGTTCTTTGTAAACTAGACTGTTTATATATTTCATACACACGCTTTGTTTCCCAGTTATTCTCTCTTATCACTTAATAAATTCTTTTGATGTCTTTTCTATATCATTTGTACTAAAGTGAAACAAAGCAAGATGTTTTTGATTGCTCCATACCTGGACAAAAGTGTTAGAATGGAAGCCTAGAGGCTGCTATGGTGGTAGCAGTCATAATGAAAATGAGAGGACCCCTAAATGGATGTGGTTTTCCTGCTTCAATTACCTGGAGATTGTTTTCCAGTGCTGACACCAGGATGTTCTGCATTTTGCTTTAGTGAAAGGAATGAGTGTTTCCTCTACAGTTTTAATTATAATTTTGTTTCCTCTAAAATGGCTATGTAATTTCATTGACCATTGAGTTAATACAAAGTGAACTCCTTGGCCTGGCCCTCCAGGCACTCCAACTGTTCTAACCTATCCCTGCTGCTCCATCACCTCCCCTTCTCCTACACATGGGCCTGTGCTGCCATCAAACTGCACAAACCTCTCTTCTCTCAAGTGCTGGGGAGTTTTCTAATCTCTGTGTCACTTTTCATTCTGCTGATTATGTCAGGAATTGGATTTTCTTAGATGCGATGCATACTAAATCTACTTTACATGTATAACATGCTTATATAGTTAGTAAATTTGACAAAAAATTATTAAATGATACCTAATGATGACTACATTATAAAATCATATATATATATATGCTTTTTCATATATATTCATGTCTTTCAACACTAACCTCACCCTCTCCATTCTCATAATACTTAAAATATGCTTGCTTTATGTTTTCCAGGCCATTGCATGTGGTGCTCTCTTTGCCTGGACTTCTCTCCTTCCTCCGTTCTTCTACTTGCTACCACTTCCCCATGTAATGACCCGATTTGGAGAAGACTTGTTTCTGCTTCTCTTGTGGGTTCCCTTAGTACCCTATTCTAAGTTCTATTAATTCAGACTGCATTGTAACTCCCTGTTCATTGTCTTACTTGCTCATTGTGTCCCCAATGCCTATACAGCACCTAACGTTTGGAAAGTACTCAAATAAATGAAAGTTGGTGACATTGAAATACATGTATAACTGGTTTAGAAGAGTTAAATGATCATTGTTATTGAAAGTCATAAAGATACTTACGCCTTTGACCCAGTAATCCAGGAGTCAAAAATTCAAATGCTTTCAGGGTCAAGCAGGTAATCTAAATGTACAATGTTGGCCTGGGGGAAGGCAATGGGAATACAGGTTACTGTACTTGCCTCACCTAAACACATTCAGATTTACACTTTTATAAATACTGTTGATACAAGCCAAACAAACCATAACCCCTGTCTCATTCAAAGAAACAATTCTGTAGAGGAAAAAAATATTCATAATAATATTATTTGTGAATCTATCTGTAATAAGGAAAAAATGAAGACAAATAGCTAGTAATAGGAATCTGATTAAATTAAATATAGATTGTATCCATTAAATATCATGTATTCTTTAACATTAAAATAATCCCCCAATTGTAATATATGAAAAATGCTTTCGTTATTGGAAATGGTGAAGGAATAACACAAAACCCTGTGTTTGCTGTAATTGCAACCATGTAAAAATGTACATCCTTGTTTAAAAAAAAAGGATTATGCAAAATGACGATAACTATGTTAGGGTGCTCAAAATAGAAATGATTTTTGTAAAGTTCAGCATTTAATAATGCTGTCATTTTTCCAATCCTAGTCTCTGGAGAAAGCTTTGGCAATATCTCTTGGAGTCTTAGAAGATGATACCTAGCAAGCAGAACCAGGTTACTTTGGGTAAAAGCTGAAGAATATGAATTGTGGGCTGAGCTACAAATAACATTGTCATAGCAACCTCCAAAGATTTCATAGAAAAGGCATGACTTGGATTTCTCTTTTTTTTTTTAAGGAAAATGACTAACAAGATCCTTTTTAAAACAGTTCCGATATAGTGCGGGATAAGATACAATAAGTTTGATAAAGAGTTTTGTTGAGAAATTGGGATAAACTGGCATAACCTTGAGATCAGAAGTGAGACTCCCTAGTGTAGCCTTAGCACATTATTTTGTGTGTGTATTGATTAGTTTTCAGTGACGTAACACTTATGTGATGCCAATCTGCCTTCCCTGCAGATAATATTTATTTAATAATAAAATATTAAGAACAATATAATAATTCTATAATGATAATAATGGTTATTGTTAGTAAAAAAGTTCAATTCTCCTTGTTAAGAGGCATTTAATATATTTCTCTGATTCTTTATAAAGGCTTGATTATCTGTTCTCAGGGTTCTTCTGTGATACTATATATAACCTCCTGGAAACAGAGGACTGTGGAAATACTGATAGTATCAACGGAAATCATTGTAACTTCTTTGGAAAGGGCGTATTCCATCAGTCTCATTGCCTCATTTGTTAAGCTGAATCGCCATCCTCAGTGACAGATCTTTTCAGTGTCCAAACTTCCTGCAAGGATTTATGTATTAACCCCATTCTGTTTGAGTTTAGATCAGGAGTGTCCCTTAGGTTATTTTAGGAACCCAGGTTTCCTGTAGTTTGCAAAAGCTGGCCCAGCCCACTGGCAGAAAATCTGCTTCTGATAGCATAGTCCTGTGGTAACAACTTTGGTATCTTGCACAGATAAGCAGCCTTGATATAGGTCCATGTGGTTCAGGAGGAAGACATTGTCAGTAATTACTTTTACGGGGGAAATTCTAGTTAGCAATTTTTTTCCAGTTCGAGGTAAACATGTAAATCTGGGCTTATCATAAATAGCAATATATCCAAAGTATCATTCTCAGACTACACACAAATTTTTGACTCTAGCTTTCTGTGTAACGTTAGAAAAACAAACAAACAAAAAAAGCATAGTCAGATCACCTGTTACCTCAAAATAAGGAGCTGTGTGGCAGCATCAGGAAGCATAATGAGTGAAGCCAGAATTAACAAGGAGCAGGGCTGAGTGTGGAACCCCTGCAGTTCAGGCCTGACCATTGAAACTGGCACCTGATTGCCCTTACAAGTACTACCTGTTCACTCAGTTCTTGAAACAATCAAATATATACCGTAAATATCATGGTTCTGCTAACACCTTCTGTATGTTTTCTGAAGCCACTGGTAGAACTAACCTTTTTAACCATCTGCTGAGGACAGAAGTCACGTTATAAGTCAAGTGGAACTTTGAGTTCTATTTCCATTTCTAAACATTTGACCACAAAATTAAACCTCAGATTCTTAAAGAAGAATTCAGTCTTCTGGGTAAGTGGGATCTGTCCACTCGTTCATTCAACAGTTACTGAGCTGCTGCTTCCTGTAGAATGTACAAGTGGGTTAAAAGATGTTTGAGGAGATTACTGTCTCGTTAGCCATCCAACTAATCATCACTCATGCTGAAGTTTTGAATCAGAAAAAAAAAAGAGTTGAACCAATATTTGTTAAATTTTGCACACAAATAGCCCTAGGGAGCACAGAAGGGAAGACTTTTTCCATTGAAAAAATGTATGACTTTTCTGAATAAATTAATATGTATCTTAATCATCTACGTTTCAAATGAGGAAAAGATTAATTTAACAGAATCATTCTGTAAAACCCCTACTGCTTTGAATCCTATGAGAACTTGTTGCTAATTTGAGGCTTTCAAATTTAAAGTCATAAGATAAGTTGAGCAGTCAATAACCTTGAAATTTAGGAAAGTGACTGACATGGACTAGCCAGAACGTTTTTTGCAGTAATTTGATTTATAACTCTGCCCGAATCACTCTTAAAAATCAGCTAGACAGTAAAAAAGTTCTCTACCTTCAAACCTCTTGATGCAGTTTTGCAGATTAATCTGAATGGGTTGACAATTTGATGAAAGGATGGAGAGCATCTAAATTTAGTTTTTCTGGATAGCCACACGCAAAAGAATGAGACTAGACCACTATCTTATACCATACATAGATATCAACTCAAAATGGATTAGAGACTCCAATGTAAGATCTGAAACAATAAAACTCCTAGAAGAAAACATAGGCAGTATTCGCTTTGACTTTGGTTTTAGCAATATCTTTCTGCAGATGCCTCCTCAGGCAAGGAGACAAAAGCGTAACTAAACAAATGGGACTATTATCAAACTAAAAAGCTTCTGTACAACAAAGGAAACATCAACAAAATGAAAACCTACCACATGGGAGAAGATATTTGCAAATCATGTATCTAATATCCAAAATAGATAAAGAATTCAAGCAACTCAACAACAAAAAAGCTAACAATCCAATTAAAAAACGAGCAGAGAAACTGAATAGATATTTTTCCAAAGAAGGTATATAGATGGCCAACAAGCATGTGAAAAATGTTCAACATCACTAATTATCAGGGAAATGTAAATCAAAACCACAGGGAGATATCACTTCACACCCATTAGAATGGCTATTATCAAAAAGACAAGAAATAAGTGCTGGAGAGGAAGTGAAGAAAAGGGAACCCTTGTGCACTTTTGGTGGGAATGTAAATTAGTGCAGCCACTATGGTAAATCACATGGAGATTCCTCAAAAAGTTAAGACTAGAACTATCATATGATGTAGCTATTCCACTTGTGGGTGTTTATCCAAGGAATACAAAAACACTAATCTGAAAAGATATATGCACCCCTGTGTTCATCACAGCATTATTTAGAATAGACAAGATGTGGAGACAACCTAAGTGTTCACTGATGGATGAATGGATAAAGAAGATACACACACACTTACAATGGAATAATAGCCATAAAAAGATGAAATCTTGGCATTTGGGACAACATGGATGGACCTTGTGGGTATTATGTTAAGTGAAATAAACCAGATGGAGAAAGACCAATACCATATGATTTAACTCATATGTGGCATATAAAAACAAGCAAAACAAAATGAATGAAGAAACCAAACTGAAACAAATAGATACAGAGAACAGAGTAGTGGTTAGCAGAGGAGAAGGGGGTGGAGGGAGGGCAAGATGGGTAAAGGGGGTCAACAATATGATGACAGTTGACAACTAACCTTTTGGTGGTGAGCACACTGTAGTTTATATAAATCTCAAAATATAATATTATACACATGAACCTTATGTGTTATAAACCCATGAAACTATAAATAAATAAAAATTTAATAAATAAATTTACTTTCATTAACTTATGAAACAGCAACATACTTTGCCCAATTTACTTAGCTTCAGAATTTTCATTTGTACAGTTTGAACCAGAAGAAGTACCTTTTTATTGGTTTATTTTTTTTCTAAAATTCTAAGACGAAATTGTTATTACAATGTCTTCACAAAATTATTAATAGAATGCCTTCATAATTATCTCACGTAAATATTTAGATAAATAGCTATGTAATAGCTGAATTTTCTCAAACTGTTAAAATATTATTTCTAAAGGTATATTTCAGGTTAAGAAGGATTAAGCTGCAGAGATATAATGTTTAATGATATTTCTCAAGTGATAAGAACTTACTATCAGAAGCATGTAATGTATTAGTACCCTCATTATGGAGTTCAGATTCTCTCTTCAGCAGAAAATGCTCAGGGCATATGTGAGTGATGATAATTTTTTTTCTATGCCTATATTCCTATAGCATTTCTTATCAGGATGTCATTGTGTAACTGCATTTAAAGTGGGCTCTTAGGGACTTCCCTGGTGGCGCAGTGGTTAAGAATCCACCTGTCGGGGCTTCCCTGGTGGCACAGTGGTTGAGAGTCCGCCTGCCGATGCAGGGGACACGGGTTCGTGCCCCGGTCCGGGAAGATCCCACATGCCGGGGAGCGGCTGGGCCCGTGAGCCATGGCTGCTGAGCCTGCGCGTCCGGAGCCTGTGCTCCACAACGGGAGAGGCCACAGCAGTGAGAGGCCTGCGTATAGCAAAAAAAAAAAAAAAAAAAAAGAATCCACCTGTCAATGCGGGGGACACAGGTTCGAGCCCTGGTCCGGGAGGATCCCACGTGCCGTGGAGCAACTAAGCCCATGCACCACAACTACTGAGCCCGTGTGCCACAACTACTGAAGCCCACGTGCCTAGAGCCTGTGCTCTGCAACAAGAGAAGGCACCGCAATGAGAAGCCCGCGCGCCACAACGAACAGTAGCCCCCACTCCCCGCAACTAGAGAAAGTCCACGTGCAGCAATGAAGACCCAACACAGCCCAAAATAAATAAATTAAAAAAAAAAGATGATTCTTTAATAAATCAATCAATCAATCAATAAAGTGTGCTCTTAAGCATTTGCCAATTAAAGAAACTCAACATAAAGACCCAAAGACCCCATCTGAGTTTGCTAAGTGATGCAGTGTTAATAAAACTGTGGCTCATTGGAATCTAGTGTGTTACAGGATTTTTTGCACACTTAGCTCTTCAACTGATTTGGTTTGGATTCTAGTCAAATTACTTGGTACCTTGGTTAAGTGGGCTTGTGAAAAATACCTGATATATACAACCACTTCCTATGGAGCTAATAGCTATGTGTTTGCTAAGTATTTTGTGAGAAGAAAAGATCAGAGAGCAAAGAAAGCTGGATTTCCTTAAAAGCACTGAACTGTAACATGTATGTAAAGACTGGGTAATTACTGGGCAGAAACAGGCCTGCCAGTAAAAGCCAAATATATGCAGCTCCCTTCTTCTGCTGAAAATCTGTCCTAGTTTCATGTTAAATTATATATTAAAAGAATACTGCATTTTTCTATAATGATGTTTTTATAATATAGAGGGTGTTTCTGACCAAAGACTCTACATCCACAATATATGATAAAAGCAAAGGTATAATGATAAAATATCATACTCAACTCATTTAAGTAGTAAAGTATATTCTAAACCTCATAATGGACAAATACAGTCACTGTGAGGTGGTTCTATAAGTCTCTAATATATTTTAAAAAGGTATATATCATGTTCAAACCAATTTCTACTATATCTTAAATTATAACTATATAAAATGAACCCATTAACTTTAATGACCACTTATTTACACTAATATAAGTCTGTTCCCCAACAAGAAAGTTGTACATATGTATATGGGTGTTTGTATGAGTTAGATAACTGGCATCTTTTAAAAAATTGTTCAAGAAAGTTTGAAGTAATGAATTTTCATGTAGCATGAGGAGGTAATCAAAATCATTCTCCCATATTTCCTTAATTCTAAGGTGCCATATGTTGTATATGTCCTTAAGTTAGTGAAACTTTTTTTGGAAAGAAAAAGCAAGTACACCCAATGCGCACATTAGAAGGAAAATTCTGGTTTTATAAATTTTATAATGAAAAAAAGAAAATGGAGTACATGTTTTTATTTACCTTAGAATTAAATTTGAATTTAAGCTTAATTTCTACAGTAACCTTTAGACATTTTTATTATGCAGTCTTTCTTGATGATAATTTGTAATTTGCTATGATTGATTTAGAATTTCCAAATTTCCATCCATTTTTAGAATTCAAAATTTTGGCTAAAACCATCAATTATTGGAAATCCTCTCAATGTAGACTGTGCATGAGGCCAGTACCTGAGCTGATCCTCTAGGGAGCTTCATGGAGAGTATAATAAGGGGAGCCCTTGTTGAGCAATTTATAGTTGATTAACATCATCATGAATTGCTCCCAACTTTATTCATGATTCTGAACACTTGAGATAATTGAAATACCAAAAGAACGAGTATAAAGCTATTAGGACGAGTGGATACTTGAGCCTACTCACAGTCTCTTTGAGGCAGAGGCTCATTTTGTGCATAAGTGTAAAGAAACATATTTTTGGAAAAATAATTCTAGTTCCAGTTAGAAGATGGTGAACTCAGAGATTTCATTTATCACTGCTCAAAGTGTTTAGAGCCATTGAAAACATTTCCCCCTAGACATTGACATGATGGACTTATTTTAATCAGCAATTACAAAAGTTGACCAAGTGCCAGGCATCAGTGAGTAGATTATTGGGCAAAAATCAGTTTTTCCCCCTTGTACAAAACCTGGATGCATCCTGTCCAAGGACAGACTTAAACAGGCAAGGGAAAGTTTATTGAAAACGATTGCAACTGGAGAGAGAGATTGGACTAAACTCTGCTGAAACAAAAGGTGGGACAGTTTATCAATTCTGGAGTGAGCTAGTGGACTGGTACTGGAGGACATTAGGAGGAGACTGGTTAATGTGATTAGGCCATCTGTGTTTGCTAATCAGCACTTATTGAAGTTAGACTCTTGCCCTCCCACAGAGAATGCGGTGCTATCTTTCTTGATGATTACATTTCGAAAAATGGCTCCCATGTCCGTGAGGAAGACATTCCTGGGTTGTAAATCTGGCAAGATTACTAGAAGAAGATTTACGTGTCAAAGGGGTGAAAAAAGAATTTGCATGTTTTTTAGAGTAAATGTTCTAAATAAGGGGAGGTCAAGGGCCTCTAAGTCAGGAAGAAACCTGTCTAAAGTTTTATTAAGCTGAAAGGAATGTGAAGGCTGTCTTGGTCAATCTAAACCTTGAACACAGGTAAAGATGTTTGCCAACTCTAGAGAAAAGCCTACAAGTACGGCAAGCTCCTTTACCTTTAATCTCCCATCCTCCCTAATCTGATTTAGATATTTCCCTTGTGTTGTCACAGGCTTACCAATATCACAGAATTTATCAGGTCAAATTGCAATTTTTTGTCTGTTTACTACTCTTGACACTAGACTGTAAGGTACCTGAGAACAGGGATCCTGTTTACATTTGTAACCACAGGACCTACTGTAATTCCCCTTACCTCAATTAATGCCTGCTGAAATAAACTGAATTCTAAAAAATTAACAGAAAAGTAGCTGAGATAGGAAATAAGAATGTGGGGATTACAAAAAAGTTAAGAGCCTTTAGTTTAGTAAAATGAAGATGGTAAGGGAATATGATCAGAAGCCATATATTCCTAGAAGGTATGAAATTTTCTAGTAAATCCTAGAAAACTAGAAGTTGGCCACACCCAGTGGAGATAGGAAAGAGGGCTCACGTTTAATGTACACTATATGTCAGACACTATGTTAGCATATCAAATTTAATCCTTTATCTGTGAAGAAAGCACTGCAAACCCTATTTTATAAGTAAGAAAACTGATACCTGGAGTGGCCATATACCACCTACAGAACAGTGAACCAAGATTTAAACACTCACCTTTATGGCCCCAAAGCTGTTAAATTTGGCTGCCTTAAACATAAATTATAATAGTTTAAGTTTAGGAGAGAAAAATGATCAATACTTTTAACTTTGCATATGAGATGATATCCCTAAGAAGGGATCACCCTCAAAATATAAATAGAATCAATAAGTATCAGATGTGTCTTTAAATACTAGAGACAAGCAAGGTTGTAAAGAAAACTGGTGATGTTTGGGGGTACCTTGCAAAACTTTTGAAGGTGGTGTCACCACAAGGAGACTCTGTCTCTTGGTAGCACCATCAGCTCTGCTTCTGGATTGGATGGATTTTGAGATGACATTAGAAGTGCTCTTCTCTTAGTTAGGACGTTCTCGGATTCTTTAGTAATGAAATACCTTTGATTCTTTGCTTTATCACCAAAAAAGATGGTTTAAAGGAACAACCTTTTTGTTTTTCCAGATACACACTGGGAATGCTATTTACTAACTCTCACTACATGCTAGAGATATGATGGTAGTCCCCTTATATATCGCAGTATACCGTACAGAAAATATTAAGGCTACTGGCATCAGTCCCATATGGTTAAATAAGCTATTTAAAGGAGGATATTCCTGAACTGGAGAGGGATGTCTGGGACAAGAGCAAGAAGGATGAGGATTTAATCAACAATTTAGTTTTCTCTGGAGGCCTGATAAAATTCAAATACCCATGTCTCGCTTACATGGGACTTATTTTTCAACATAATATGGCTTGACAATTTTTCTTAAGAATTTGGGATGAGAAGGAAAAACATAATAATTTAATCTAGTCAATAAAAGGAATATTGATGTTCCTCATATTTCTTTGAAGTCCTTTGGTAAATTTCTTGACTTGTCATCTGACTGACTTTTACCCTTTTCTAGAAAAAAAGCATACCGGGAGGAAGTAAGACCTAGTGCTTTTTAGTGTACTCTTGGCATTCTTCCAACTCTCCTGGAAAACATCATTCTAACACTTATATTCCTGTCGAACTGTAAGTTGAAATGAAGAACCCTCTTACCCAGCCTCTTACACAAAAGTATCATGATATTCTTTAAAAGACCCTATCCAAACAGACACATTTTAAATAATTATTAGTTCATCATCATGACCCAACAAGACTGCAAGGTTGCTTAGCAACAGAATCAGGCACTCTTAACAGGAACATGCATGGGAACAATGGTGAAAAGTGATGGAGATCTTACAAAGGCAAATTCTTTGAATTAAATCTTTGTGAAAAGACATCACGGGGAAAATGAGTTTTTTAACCTAAGAATTGTTTCCTGAGATTGATACATTATTTCATAGATAAACATCAACCACTTTCCATAGAATAGATAGAACAATGGAACTTTTAGTCTTTACATAATTTAGGGCACTTACAAAACATTATTTATCAGTGTTAGCTTGAAAATGAATAATATTTCTGTGTTGTCCCATTATCTTTAAAACTGTATAGATACATAAAGAAAGGAAGTTACTTACAAAAATAAATACTGCAAATGTATTTGATTAATGACGTTCTATTTTTATGTCATACATAGACTATAAAAAATTGTATTCTTTTAAATTTGAACAAGATATAAGTATATATATATATATATATATATATATATATATATATATACATACATACACACAAACATGCATTATCTATCTAATTCCCATTTCCAGTGGAAAAAGAAAAGAAAAGAAAAGAAAAGAAAAAGCCTGCAAAGCATTGTCTCTTTGGGACTCCTAGATTGACTAATTTTTGACTAGTTTGACTGAATGGGCTGATTTTATACTACAATACCTGTAAAGGCACTAACTTGCTTCTATTAGCAAATGGAAGAAAATCCAGTACATATGGGCTCTGTTGATGCAATATGTAAACACCCAGCAAGTTCAAAGAGTAAGCTCAACATCCTGGCAGAAGACCTCAACTTTGACCCTAGTCCCATCTCTGGCTTGGACAATTCACTTAACCACCATAGACCTCATATTCCTCATCTATAAAAGGAGGCCTCCAAGATTATTTTCAGCTCTAAAATTCCTAAAGTTCATGTCCGTCAACTCTAAGTAGCATCATTCTTTTTTCTCACAGAAGAATTGTTTGTTTTACTGCATTGGTTATTTGACTACTGTCTTTATGTAAATACTAGAAGTAGCAGGCTTGTTCACCAATACATTCAGGTATCAGGCAGAAAATTTTCAATACTGGGTTTTTGTTTGTTTCTTTCTTCATGGCTGATTGCATGTTGCAGAGCTGATTTTTAGTTTCTGGAAGTTAAAAACATGCAGGTGTAGATATAATATGCTGCAGCCATTTATATCACCAGCCATAATGTTTTAAAACAACTGGCTTTTTTGCATAGTCTTTAGAAGAGGGTTAGATGAGCACTTCTGTTTTCCTTTTCTTGAGAAGTTTTATAAAAACACCAAAAGGTCATCTTTAAAATGTCAGACAAGATTAACAACAAAATCTTGGAAGACAGCCAGTCCACCAAGGAAACAAACCCAAAGGACTCTTTACAGATGCAAATCTTAAATAAGCAACAGAACCTGAGAGTGGGGTGAGGGCAGGGGAGAGAAATACTTTGTAGCAAAGAAATGCATTCAAGAGATGCCTCGTGGCATTGAACTGATGGAAAGGAGTAGCAGTAAACAAACCTGGCCCCCAGCAATTGCTAAAGGGCACATTCATTAGGAAGTTGGAAGCAAGAAGTCTAAGATCATGAGTCAGAGAAGCAGAATCATGAGCTACACCCACACTGGGTTCTATATGCTATTGTTAAAACAAAGAGAAGTTGATGTAAATATTTTAATTGCAAGGAATTGAAAAAGTGGTTATTAATCCCACTAGTTGATGCCAGGCCAGGTTTCTGATTATACAACTGAGGATGTAGCTCTATAGTCCTGACAGCTGGGTAGTAGAGAAGATGCAGTTTTCTTCCCACAAAAATACCACTTCTCCTACTAACAATTCTAAAGGGAGAGAAAGCCTTTAACAGAGAACACATTAAAGGAGAGTCACAGTTATTTAAAACCAGAAACTTAAATAGTGATGGAAGAAGCAAGTAGGTTTAGGAAGAGAGCAAGCTACAGAAATTGATACAAGCTTTGCACTTTTAGTTGAAATTTTTAAAATTATAAACAGAAATGGAGAATTCTCTGCCATTTGTATTTTATCCAGTATTCAACTAAGTGGCCTATTAGTTTAGTAGGATGAAAAGTATCTTGCTGACAAATGTGGAAACTAATACTGAAACAAAACTATAAGGCAGAGACATATTTTTGTAGCAAAGGATTTCACCAGCTTTGTCAGGGTTGACACAAGAATCATATTATAGGGGCTTCCCTGGTGGCGCAGTGGTTGAGAGTCCGCCTGCCGATGCAGGGGACACGGGTTCGAGCCCTGGTCCGGGAAGATCCCGCATGCCGCGGAGCAACTAAGCCCGTGCGCCACAACTGCTGAGCCTGCGCTCTAGAGCCCGCGAGCCACAACTACTGAGCCCACGTGCCACAACTGCTGAAGCCCGTGTGCCTAGAGCCCGTGCTCCGCAACAGGAGAAGCCACCGCAATGAGAGGCCCGCGCACCGCAACGAAGAGTAGCCCTTGCTCGCTACAACTAGAGGAAGCCTGCATGCAGCAACGAAGACCCAACACAGCCAAAAATAAATAAATAAAATAAATTTTAAAAAAATCATATTATAGTTATACTTAATATAAATGTTAGATTATGTAATACATACATGTATATTCAGTAGAAATAGTCAATAAATTGTACATAATGTACTACAGTAGTAAATGTTAGGTTCTTTTCAATGAATACTTTGTAGTGTTTTTGCGATCTTTATAAAGAACCTGGTTTTTAAATAAATACTATTTCAAATTTGGGGAATGAGAAGTTTAAAATAAGATGAACCAGATTTCTACAATCCATTTTCTGATGCTCAAAGTGGGCAGACTACAAAATGGAGCATGGCTGAGGCCATGTGGTCATCTGTGTGTTCCTTGCACTGTTTGAATTTTATTATACATCCGTAATATGCAGGGGCACAAATCACTCATAGGTTATGCTTTTTAGGCAAACTTTTACACACGAATAACAACTAATTAGAATAGACCTTAGCAAAACCGTGATGTTTGCTTGTTTCATCAAGCTCCACTTTCTGAGTTTCCCCTGTGAGTCTATTTATTGCTCTGTCTTCTCTATTCCCTAATACCCTCTGCAGAACACTTATGCCCTCAAGTTCTCTTCCCTCTTGCACATCATCAAAACTTGCTTTTGGATCATTCAGGCTGAGGTAAAAATGACTATGATCTTAAAGCACAACCAGTATTTGAATTTTAATGGGAAAAAAAGATTTAAGCTAAAGGGATGAGATTCCGAGATAAAAGGATGAGAGTTGAGTGCCAACCATCAGTTAGTAGATGAGAAGACATTTTTAGGCATCAAAGCTTTTCCGCGGGCTTCCCTGGTGGTGCAGTGGTTGAGAGTCCGCCTGCCGATGCAGGGAACACGGGTTCATGCCCTGGTCTGGGAAGATCCCACATGCCGCGGAGCGGCTGGTCCCGTGAGCCATGGCCACTGAGCCTGCACGTCCGGAGCCTGTGCTCTGCAACAGGAGAGGCCACAACAGTGAGAGACCCGCATACCACACACACACACACACACAAAATGCCCAGATAAAACATTTCATTTTCCCATTAGAGAAATGCAAATTAAAACTACAATGAGGTATCACCTCACATTAGTCAGAATGGTCATCATCACAAAATGTACAAACAATAAATACTGGAGAGGGTGTGGAGAAAAGGGATCCCTCTTGCACTGTTGGTGGGAATGTAAATTGATACAGCCACTATGGAGAACAGTATGGAGGTTCCTAAAAAACTAAAAATAGAACTACTATATTACCCAACAATCCCACTATTGGGCATATACCCAGAGAAAACCATAATTCAAAAGGATGCATGCACCCCAATGTTCACTGCAGCACTACTTACAATAGCCAGGACACGGAAGCAAACTAAGTGTCCATCAACAGAGGAATGGATAAAGAAGAAGTGGTACATATATACAATAGAATATTACTCAGCCGTAAAGTGGAACGAAAACGGGTCATTTGTAGAGACGTGGATGGACCTAGAGTGTGTCATACAGAGTGAAGTAAGTCAGAAAGAGAAAAACAAATATTGTATACTAACACATGTATGTAGAATCTAAAAAAATGATATAGATGATCTTATTTGCAAAGGAGAAATAGAAACACAGACATAGAGAAAAAATATATGGATACCAAGGGAGAAGCAGGGAGTGAGACGAATTGGGAGATTGGGATTGACATACATATACTATTGATACTATGTATAAAATAGATAACTAATGAGAACCTACTGTATAGCACAGGGAACTCTACTCAGTTCTCTGTGGTGACCTAAATGGGAAGGAAATCCAAAATAGAGGGGATATATGTATAGGTATAGCTGATTCACTTTGCTGTACACCTGAAACTAACACAAGAGTGTAAAGCAACTATATTCCAATAAATTTTTTTAATTAAAAATAGAAAAATATGGGGAAAAAATCAGGGATTTAGGGGGAAAAATTTAAAGAATCATTACCATATGAAAAAGTGATTAGTGTCACTAATGATAAGGAACGTACCAATTGAAAGCACAGAGAGATCTCACTAAGAGATGGCAGGGGAGTAGCGCAACTGTTACACACATTAGTGTTCTGTTGGGTGAATATGGTGATCCAAGAGATTAAGAAAATATTTATTTTTAAATGGGGGAAAGCAGAGCCTTTTTTATTTTATTTATTTATTTATTTATGTATTTATTGCGGTACGCGGGCCTCTCACTCTTGTGGCCTCTCCCGTTGCGGAGCACAGGCTCTGGACGTGCAGGCTCAGCGGCCATGGCTCACGGGCCCAGCCACTCCGCGGCACGCGGGATCTTCCCAGACCGGGGCACGAACCCGTGTCCCCTGCATCGGCAGGCGGACTCTCAACCACTGAGCCACCAGGGAAGCCCCAAGAAAATAATTTGGCACAATTGAATTTTTAAAAACTGAAAATATCACACTATGATGCAGACATTGTTATTAGTTGTTTGCCTAACTGTTCTTGCATATTTAACACTAGGAGATATGTCAAAAAAAACAGAAAAATAACCCATAAATTCTCTCAATTTATTTGGTAAAGCTTAAATTCATAGCAAACAAATTTTAAATGCAAAACTGAAGATAGTGGTTACCTCTGAGGGGATCAGAAGAGAGGAAAGGTCACCAGAGTCATGCAAGTGATATCAAGGTAAGAGTCATGTTCAGTTCTTAGACTGAATGGTGAGTCTTTGAAAAGATAATCTGGAAAATTAGAAGTCACTGCCTCTACTCTCAAGGTCAGAAAATACGTAAGAGACCCAGAGAGATTTTTTTTACCACACGTGGTTGCAATTTTATAGATAATAAAAAATGAAATCTCATTGTTGCCATTAAATCAATGTTATTTTTTTAATTTGAAGAAAAATGAGGTTATATAAATTTTTACAGTGGTGAACCCTGTAAAACTGCTCCTTTGAACATTACAGTGATAATTTCAAGTCTTTAAAACACAAGTTTGAAGAGATAGGAAAATCCATTACATGCTCTTTCATACTTTCATGTAAATTAATATGAAAACAGCTTTATTAAGTTGTTTATATAATAAAATGCACATATTATAGTATGCAATTTGATGAGTTTTGATGTATGTATAAAACCATGAAACTATCACCACAATCAAAATAATAAACAGGTCTGTTGACAAAAAAGTTTCCTCGTGGTCTTTTTAATGTATTCTTTCCAACTCTACCTACCCCTCTAATCCCGGGCAACAACTAATCTGTTGTCACCATGCAATAATTTGCATTTTTGTAGAACTTCGTATATGTTCAATCCCACCATATATACCCTTTTTGTCTGTCTGCTTTCTGTCAGCATATGTGAGATCTATTCATGTTGTGTATGTCAATAATTCATTCCTTTTTGTCATTTTATTACTTTTTATGAATATAGTACAGTTTATTTACCCCTTTGCTTATTGTTCATTAAGCTTTTTTTGACCATATTTAGTTTGTCTTTAATTACATCCGATTTATTTTCATCTTGGACATTGTAATTTTCATCTCTAGAAATTTGAAAGTCTGTTTTGCATTACTTTTTATCTTCTTTGTTTCTATTTCCTTTTGGACATAGGCAGTACAGGTATAATAATTGTTTTAATATCAGTGCTTACTACTTCTAACACTTCCTTGGTAACTTTTCATTGGTTTTCTAACACTGTGAATTTTACATAGTGAGTGTTAGATATATTTATTTCTATAAACATTCTTATGCTTAATTTTGAGATTTATTAAAATTCCTTAGGAATGTTTTGATCCTCTGGATCTGGTTTATAAGATTTGTTATTTGGAACTTTTGCAGTTTTGTTGTAGGCTAATTTTTTCCCACTACTGAGGCAAAACCCTTCTGTGTACAGCACCCTGTAAACTTTGAGGTTTTCCAGTCGGGAAGGTGGGGTGAGAACATGCACTATGACTGCCTTTGTGTGAATGCCATGCCTTGTTACACCCAATCCTTGAGGTGGTTTTCCCTAACCTCAGACACATGCCCTGATCAGCACTTAGCCAAATGCTGGAGGGGAGCACTCTGCTGCCATCTGGAATTCTCTCTCTGTGCAGCCCTGTCACTGTTCCTCTGACCTACGAATTCTAGTCTTGGTTTCTCTGAACTCTCAGCTCTCTCTCCTCAACTCATTCCTCAGTCCCCATCTGCACTCAAGATCTGTCTGAAATCAGAAGGACTGACACCAACATGCACTGCAATGCGTTATCTTATGTAAAATTGGGTTTAAAACAATAATTTACAATTAAGGATGCTTATAATACTAGTGATAAGTTTCTTACAGTAGTAACAATTACACACAGTAGGTAATATGTTCAAAGGGCAATTTTCATCTAATAGTCACGTTATTTCAAATCATTTTTGGAGTCATTCCAAACATGTTAAATACTATCTCAAGTGTAGTAAGTTTTCTTTCTATATAGGACAAGTAATAACTGTCTTATACATATGTATATATCAGACAAATATGAATTGATCTTTTTTCTAGGGTATACTCATATATTACATAAGTTTAACTATACAATAATTGTTCTTTACTAATTTCCCCCTTTTCAATAAGAAAATGTTATATTTCCTTACATATATTTTTATATATTTTATATATACTACAAATATGTATTTATATATAGTCTTATGATGTATATGTGTATATATACATAGACTAGAAACATATATATATATACATAAAATGCATATACATACACACATAGACTAGAAACAATTAATTGCATCAATTGATAAAACACTAAACTCAGGAAAATCTAACGCTTCTCTAACAGTGCTCTGTACCTCCTCTCTCTCTCAGCATACAAATTAGGCAATTTTATATTAAGTCAACTTCTAGATCAAAGCATTCATCGCTTAGCCAGAGGAAATCTTTTTGGCACAAACTTCCTTTCACTTCTACAGATGGTTCCATATTGAAACTGTTCTTTTGTTCCAATCTCAAACACTATATTAAACAAACTTGTAACATGTTTAAGATACCTTATTATTTGATAGTTTGTGTTGGGGCCACTCAAAGTATATTTGTAGTCATGAAAGACACTGAGACGCTTGACCCAAGGGTTAAAAATTTCCAGAATCTCTAGTGACAGGATGAGATAGCATTTACTGAAAAGCTACCCTGCTGCAGCCTACCACTTCATTTACACATCACAATAGCTCTGAAAAGTAAACAGGATTTTCCCAGTTAGAGATGAAGAACTGTAAATTAAAAGTCAAGGAGTCTACCTTTGGTAAGCGATGAACGAAGAGCCTTGCTGAGATTTTAATCCAGCTGTATTTTGGAGCAACATGGATGGACCTAGAGGTTGTCATACTAAGTGAAGCCAGACAGAGAAAGACAAGTATAAGATATTGCTTATATGTGGAATCAAAAAAAAGAAGATACAAATGAACTTATATATGAAACAGAAACAGACCCACAGACATGGAAAACAAACTTATGGTTACCAAAGGGGAAAGAGGGAGGGAATAAATTAGGAGTTGGGGATTAAAATATACACACCACCATATATAAATTATACAACTAACAAGGCCCTACTATATACCACAGAGAACTATACTCAATCATTTTTAATAACTTATAAGGGAAAAGAATCTGAAAAAAATTAGGTATATATGTATGTATAACTGAATCACTTTGCTGTATACCTAAAACTAATACAACATTGTAAATCAACTATACTTCGATAAAAATTAATTAATTAATTAAAAAATAAACCAAAAAGCTCTAAATGGCATACAGGTAATTTGACTCAAGGTAGAGTGAGCAATAACTGAAGTACCAAATTTATATAACTCCACTACATAAGCCTCTTCGAATGATCTCTGCTCCCTATCAGCTCTGTGTTCCTACCTCTATCTTTAGTCTCAGGCCTAGGTCTAATGTCAAACAGTGCACAGTATATTGGAAAGAGGGTGGATTTTGGAGTCTGAGAGTATGAAAATCTCAGTTTTATTTTTTTAATAGCCATGTGAGTGTTATGAACTTAATATTGTCCTCCTAAATTTTTTTGTTGAAGTCTTAATTCCTAATAGCTTACAATGTGACTGTATTTCTCGATAGGGCCTTTAAAGAGAAAATTAAGATTCAATGAGGTTATATGGGTGGGCCCTAATGCAATGTGACTGGTGTCCTTATAAGAAGAGGAAGAATCACTAGGGATGTATCTGCACAGAGAAAAAGCCATTAGAGAACCCAGTGAGAAGGCAGCCCTCTCCAAGCCAAGGACAGAGGGCTCAGGAGAAACCAACTTAATCTTGTACTTCAGCCTCCAGAGAAAATAAGAGTTCTGTCTTTTGAACAGCTTAGTCTGTGGTATTTTGTGATGGCAGCCCTAGCAAACTAAGACAAGACCTTAAAACATTTTACATGACCTCTTTGAATCTAAATTTCCTTAGTTATTATTATAGTTTATAATGATAATAGATTGTATTGACTAATAAGTGAAATAATCTAGAGTGCAATGATGTACATATTCATAAATCTTATTTTCTCCTGGTATGTTTTTCTTGTGACTTCCAACTCCAATAAACTACTCATTAAGCTCATTCTCAGCAGTGGTTCATGAAACAAATCTAAGGGCAGAGAAAATAGGAAGAGAAATTAATAGTCAAAAGCATCTCGAGAAAGTTCACTTGCATAAAATTCACAAAACATTATTATTATTTTTACTTTCCTCAAGTTCTGGTCATCTCATTCTTGATGAATATGTCTGTGAGAATATTATTTTTTTCTTTAAATGGAAAATTTCAAAATGGATAAACCCTTAGCATTTCTTAAATTCGGACAATATTTGAGTGAGTAAATATAAAATGAAAAATGATTTCATCTTATTGTATAAGCAATTAATGCGGCTTTTTTTGTTTGTTTCTCTCTTTTTTTTTTTTGGTCTCACAGATTTACATACCAATTTGTTTGTGTTCCTGAATCTTCTCCTTCAAACTTTTGAGTCATATTCAATTGTGTTGTCTACTCAACAGAAGGGATCTTTCTCTGCCCCAATTTGCTTCACTCCATAGTCCCACAGACGCCTTACAGTTTTGGGGGGTTTTTTTTTGGCAAAAAGCTGATAATCATGATTAACCCCTCACTTTCTTTCACTTCCTATTTCACATCTGCTAGTTCAACCGTCAGAATATCACCACCATCCCCACCTCCACCTCTACCAATTCTAAATTCAAATCTCCCCTGAATTATTTTTATTTATTTATTTATTTTGCGGTACGCGGGCCTCTCACTGTTGTGGCCTCTCCCGTTGCGGAGCACAGGCTCCGGACGCGCAGGCTCAGCGGCCATAGCTCATGGGCCCAGCCGCACCGCAGCATGTGGGATCCCGGACCGGGGCACGAACCCGTGTCCCCTGCATCGGCAGGCGGACTCTCAACCACTGTGCCACCAGGGAAGCCCTCCCCTGAATTATTTTAATAGTGTTAGCTGTTAATTATTTTAATAGATACACAGCTGCTACTTCCCTTTCCCTCTTTCTCACCCTTTCCTTACCTTCAGTTCTTTTCAGGCCTTGAACCAGGAACTCTTCAAGGGATCAGACCACACACCTCCACTCTCCACTGGGAAGTGAGCTTTGCCTCACAAGGCAGGTCCTGCGCATGCTTTCTTTCTGTCCATCAATTTCCCCAAACCAGGTTGAATCCCCACTTGATCTCCATCTCCTAACTGAAGGAAGGGAGAAGACGGGAACTAATATTTATTATTTTCATCTGGGGATTCTAGGCTAGCTTCCTTATATATGTTAATCTTTACATACATGATATTATTATACTCATTTTACAGGCAAATGAAACTAATAAGTGCCTGGGATATTTGCATGACTATGTTAACAAGTGTTAACCTAGCCAACGAGTAGCAGTACTAGAATTCAAACCCAGATAAATCTGGGGCCAACTTCCAAGTCATTTCTACCTTGTGTTTCTTTGAAGGCATACATTAGCACTTTTTGTTGGCCACCCTGGGATCCCAGAATGACTGTTTGGGCAGGTAGCAAGAGGATATGTTTAGGAAGCAGAAAAAAACAGAATTTGTGAACCATTTCTTCAACTGTAAAATAGAAATAAAATTTCCTAACAGTTCTTTTAAATAATAAAATCAAAGAATTTAGTACTGTTTTTAGGAAAGAATAAACACACACACACGCAAATAGATACACACCTGTTATTTCTCTTCCCTCTTCCTCATTAAAAAAAATTCTAAAGTATCACTTAGGGATGGAGAGTTGTGTGTGGCCTGAACGCAGAGTTCCTGGTTCAAGGTAAATACATACACACACAGCAAATTAAGTCACTGCCAGTTGTCCTTTTGGTGACCCCTCCAACTTCACTGCCTACCACCTTACTTTGTCTTCATCCACTACATTGACTTCCTCACACTTCCAGGCACACACAATGCCCCTTGGGGCCTTTAGTTTATTGATTGATTGATTGATTTAATCTATTTATTTAGTTGTTTATTTATCTATCTATCTTAGGCCTTCTCTTTATTCACCTATCTATCTTACGCCTTCTCTTTACTTATTTACTTATTTATTTATCTATCTATCTTAGGCCTTCTCTTTATCTATCTTAGGCCTTCTATTCATTTATTTATTTATCTATCTTAGGTCTTCTCTTTATTTATTTGTCTATTTACTTATTTATTTATTTAGTTCCCGTATTTTTTTTGGCTGCGTCAGGTCCTAGTTGCAGCACGCGTGATCTTTTCGTTGTGGAGTGTGGGCTTCTCTCTAGTTGTGGCTCACGGGAACCAGGGTGCATGGGGTCTGTAGTTTGCGGCCCTCAGGCTCTCTAGTTGAAGCACGCAAGCTCAGTATTTGAGGTGCGTGGGCTTAGTTGCCCCGCAGCGTGTGGGATCTTAGCTCCCCGACCAGGGATCGAACGTGTGTCCCCTGAATTGGAAGGCAGATTCTTTACCACTGGACCAGCAGGAAGGTTCAGGACCTTTGCTTTAGGTATCTGCTCTGCCTGCCAAGTTTATCCTGGAGCCTTGGCTTGTTCATTTAATTTCTTCCAATGCCTTTTCAAAGGTAGCTTTATTAGAGAAGTCACCCTACATTATTCTATTAAAATAGCTCACCACATCTCACCACAGGGACTGTTACCCTAACTTATGTTTGTCCCCCTAACTTTCATCACAGTCTAACACACAACATGTTTACTTTTTTTTCCCCACAAATATCTGTCTTCTCAAAAGAATTCTTGTACCATAAGGTAAAGGGGTCTCTTTATGTTTTATTTACTTCTAGATCCCAAATGGCTAGATTAGTGCCTAGGGCCTCTTAGCTGATAAATAAATACTCACTGGATAAACTTAATGAAATAATCAAATATTTATATTTGTTACTGTGCAAATAAAGACTTTAAAAAATAAGATCAGTAAATCTCTGGCCACTTCATCTGACAATTGTATCTTCTTCTTTTGTCTTTGTCATATTAAGGACTTTTAGTAGAAGCCTCAGCTGATTGATCATTTGCAGTAGAGGTCAAAATTGCAATTATTTAATTCCACAGATTGCCTTGGAGGGCAATGAAACAGAAAATTGATGCTGCTTGATCTTTTACACAGTTGTTCCTTTATGAAAAATAAACCTTAAAAAATGCTGTTGTGGAATATAGTAAAGTGCTCTGAATATTTACAATTGTAAGAAAATGTCCAAGAATGGTGTATATGGCAAGTATTTCTATGTTGTACACAGTTTATTAAAATTTAATAAAATACCATTTGTTATCATTTTTTTTAAATGTCCAAAAGGTTTCAAAAATTGGTAATTTTTCTTAATCTCTCTGCTTTCAATATTGTTTGCAAACTCGAGTTTTTAAATTTAGTTATGATAAATACAATATCTTTTAAGGAATCCCTTTGACTTATGGACCACACCTTATTTTTTATATTATTTCAATATTAAAAAAGAATCACTGGCCCTTTGGCTCTGATCAATTAGATAAAAAATTCTGACTCCCTTTTTTTAAATCTGTCTAATTTTTGTATGGTTTTATGATAAGGCAAGTTTTAGGGCAATATTTATCTTGAAGATATTTGAGTTGTTAAAGTTTCCACTTTTCTTAGAAATGTGTTTTCCACTACCAAGAAAGGAGCACTGAGTAGTACAGGGACATTTTAGTTTATTATTCTTTTTCTTTTCTTTTTTCCAGTGGAATTTCTCAGCAGAGTTGGAAATTCCCCAGATTTATAAAACATTAATATTCAATGTATAATAAATGATTATGCTGCAAAATCCAATCACATAGGAATTGAAAAATACCCTTTCTCCGTTAAAACTTTTTTTAGGAATGGAGAGTTTATAAAGGATTATCTCTTGAATGCAGGAGAAAAATCATGCCCCACACTCCATAACCAAAAATAGCATTATCAAAGGCAAACACCATTATTCAGTGTAATGAAGATAAGGCTGAGAATTCACAGGACAAATTCTATGAAAAAGTTAAATCATTTATGGCGTTTCTATTGCAGTGGAAGAGAGCTCAGCTACATATATGTATATATATTACCACCCAATTAGATCTATCATTTGGTGGTGTCAAAGAAAATTTTGATGTGACAGAAGAACTCTTAAACATGATGCCCATGACAAGCACGACTGTGTTCTGGGGTTTAATTAAGTCTTTTTTTTTTTTTTTTTGGCACACTGCATGGCTTGTGGGATCTTAGTTCCCCAACCAGGGATTGAACGCAGGTCCTCAGTAGTGAAAGCGTGGAGTCCTAACCACTGGACTGCCAGGGAATTCCCATAATGTCTTAACAATGCTAATATGAAAGTAGTCAAATTTAGGACATATGACTACTGAGAGTGCTCCCCAAATGGTCGAAGCTGTTAGACCATTAATTTAAACTGAGGTGGCAACATTTTTCAAGGACATGGAACTTAAGTCAGTTCCTTGCATGACTGACCCAGAGTTACCCTCCACTAGAAAATTAAAATAGAAGACATACTGTTTGTAATAATTAAGTCTATGAACTTTGTGCCCTCCTAGGGCCAGACCACTGGCAATGCAGTTATGGTTGATGGATTAGATGAACAATAACAATCTGCTTACACATTGAGATTAAGATGCTTCAGAAGCGGCATGTTCTGGAAACAACTGAAATTTTAAGAATTCAGTTCATTTGAATAGTTAACAATAAACAGTGGAGCAAAGTCTTGAACTTTGCAATTTCATTTATCATACTGATCTCAGTTTCATCAAATCAGAGTCATGACCAAACTAAATTACAAAATAGTGGGGTTAAAACTTATCCTTCTTCTCCCTCCCACCAAAAAAACAAAACAAAACAAAAACAGCTTAAAAATTCTTCAGGCCACTGTTCTCAATATTGAAAGTTTGTAAAAAGACGTACAACTGTGAAGTTACTGAATTGAAATTTAAATACTGTGCTGAAAGCTAAATATGGTAATGATGCAGAAATAGAGGAATTCTATCTTTATGTAACTGAGTTTTTAAAATTAATTTAAAATTAAAATAATTACCCTAGTTCTATCAATATTTGGAAGTACATTCTCAATTCCTTCCCCTTGATAAAATAAAAGAATGAAATTATTATATACAATTAAAGGTAAAAGAGTTTACTATAGGCCAGATACTCTTATTGTTATTTATATGTTCCATGATAATCTAACTGAATTTTAACAATTCTGTGAGGTAGATGGTATTATTATCTCCATCTTATCTATAAGGCTACTGAAGCACATGCTAAGTAGTTAGCCTATGTCTCACAAGGAGCAAAATGTAGGGTTAGAATTTGAATCTAGACAATCTGGTTCTAGGATAAACGTTTTCAGGTACTAGACTGTAGCTACATTACTAAATAAATAAATAATTAAATAGGGTCTGCATCCAAATTAAAGTAAAAAAGAATTAATACAATTCCATTTCTGGGCTTCCCTGGTGGCGCAGTGGTTAAGAATCCACCTGCCAATGCAGGGGACATGGGTTCGAGCCCTGGCCTGGGAAGATCTCACATGCCACAGAGCAACTAAGCTCGTGCGCCAAAACTACTGAGCCTGCGCTCTAGGGCCTGTGAGCCTCACCTACTGAGCTCACGTGCCACAGCTACTGAAGCCCGCGCGCCTAGAGCCCGAGCTCCGCAACAAGAGAAGCCACCGCAATGAGAAGCCCGTGCACTGCAATGAAGAGTAGCCCGAGCTCACCGCAACTAAAGCCCGCGCGCAGCAACAAAGACCCATCGCAGCCAAAAATAAAATAAATTTATTAAAAAAAAGAAAACTTCATTTCACGAGAAACCACTAAGCACTTATCAGAATGGCTAAACTCCAAAACATGGAAAACACCAAATATTGGTGAAGGTATAGAGCAACAGGAAAGCTCGTTAATTGCTGTTGGAATGCAAAATGGTACAAGCACTTTGTAAATTTCTTATGAAGCTAAATATAGGCTTACCTATCATACAATCCAGCAGTCACACTCGTAGTTAATTATCCAAATGCAAAACATGAAAGCCTACACACAGATTTTTAGAGCAGCTTTATTCATAATTGCCAAAAATTTGAAGTAATCAAGATAGAGCTTGGGAAGATGGCGGAAGAGTAAGACGCGGAGATCACCTTCCTCCCCACAGATACATCAGAAATTCAACTACACGTGGAACAACTCCTACAGAACACCTACTGAACGCTGACAGAAGACCTCAGACCTCCCAAAAGGCAAGAAACTCCCCACATACCTGGGTAGGGCAAAAGAAAAAAAGAATAAACAGAGACAATAGGATAGGGATGGGACCTGCACCAGTGGGAGGGAGCCGTGAAGGAGGAAAGGTTTCCACACACTACAAGCCCCTTCGCGGGCGGAGACTGCAGGTGGCGGAGGGGGAAAGCTTCGGAGTAGCGGAGGAGAGCACAGCAACAGGGTTGTGGAGGGCAAAGCGGAGAGATTCTGGCACAGAGGATCAGTGCCCTCAGGCACACACCAGCCCGAGAGGCTTGTCTGCTTGGCCGCCGGGGTGGGCGGGGCTGGGAGCTGAGGCTCGGGTATCGGCTTTCAGTCAGAGCGCAGGGAGAGGACTGGGGCTGGCGGCAGGAAGAGAGCCTGAGGGGGTTAGTGCACCACGGTTAGCCCAGAGGGAGTCCGGGGAAAGGATCTGGAGCTGCCGAAGAGGCAAGAGACTTTTTTCCCTTTTGTTTCCTGGTGTGCGAGGAGAGGGCATTAAGAGGGCTGCTTGGGGAAGCACCGGAGACGGGCGCGAGCCACGGCTAAAGGCGCGGACCTCGGAGACGGGCGTGGGACGCTGGGGCTGCTGCTGCCGCCGCCGCCGCCGGGCCTGTGTGCCAGCGCGGGTCACTGTCCGCCCCGCCTTCCGGGGGGCCTGTGCACCCCGCCACTGCCGGGGTCCCGGGACCCGGGGACGGTTTCCCCGGGAAAGCGCACGGAGCGCCTCGGGCTGCTGCAACGTCATGCCAGCCTCTGCCGCCGCAGGCCCGCCCCACACTGTGCGCCCCTCCCTCCCCTCTGCCTGAGCGAGCCAGAGCCCCCGAATCAGCGGCTCCTTTAAACCCGTCCTGTCTGAGCGAAGAACGGACGCCCTCTGGCGACCTACACGCAGAGGCGGGGCCAGGTCCAAGGCTGAGACCCGGGAGCTGTGAGAGCAGAGACAGGGAAATCTCTCTGTGCAGCCTCAGAGGCAGCGGATTAAAGCTGCACGGTCCATTTGATGTGCCCTGCGTCTGTGGAGTGCATAAATGGACAGCGAATCATCCCAAATGTAGGAAGTGGAATTTGAGGACAACATTTAAGACTTTCCCCCCTTTTCCTCTTTTTACAACGAATTATCCCAAATTAAGGAGGTGGACTTAGAGAGCAAGATTTCAGACTTCTCGCCCTTTTCCTCTTTTTACAACGAATTATCCCAAATTGAGGAGGTGGACTTGGAGAGCAAGATTCTGGATTTTTCCCCCTGCTCTCTTTTAGTGAATGTGTATGTGTAATCTTCTGTGTAAGATTCTCTCTGTATAGCTTTGCTTCCACCATATGTCCCAGGGTTCTATCTGTCCGTTTTTTTTTCAATAATTACTTTTTAATTTTAATAACACTACTATATTTCATACTTTATTCTATTTTACTTTACCTGCTCTTTCTTTTTTTCCTACCTTCCCTTCCTCCCTCCCACCCTCTGCTCCTCCTTTCCTTCTTTCTTTTTCTTTCCTCCCTCGCGCCCTCCCACCGTTCTTCTTCCCACTTTCTTTTTCTTTCCTTCCTCCCTCCCTCCCTCCTGTCTTTCTTTCTTTCTTTCCTTCCTCCCTCCCTCCCTCCCTTCTTCCATTCACTCTTCCTTTTGCTTTCATTCCTCCCTCCCTCCCTCCTTTCTTTCTTTCCATCCTTCCTCCCTCCCTCCCTCCTTTCTCTCTTTCTTCCTTCCTTACTTCCTTTCTTCCCTTCTTCCTTTCTTTCCCTCTCTCTTTCTTTCTTCTACTAATTCTTTCTTTCTACTTTTTCTCCCTGTTATTCTGAGCCAGATGGATGAAAGGCTCTTGGTGCTGCAGCCAGGAGTCAGTGCTGTGCCTCTGAAGTGGGAGAGCCAACTTCAGGACACGGGTCCACAAGAGACCTCCCAGCTCCACATAATATCAAGCAGCAAAAATCTCCCAGAGATCTCCATCTCAACACCAGCACCCAGCTTCAGTCAACGACCAGCAAGCTACAGTGCTGGTCACCCTATGCCAAGCAACTAGCAAGGCAGGAACACAACCCCACCCATTAGCAGAGAGGCTACCTAAAAACATAATAAGGCCACAGGCACCCCAAAACACATCACCAGACGTGGACCTGTCCACCAGAAAGACAAGATCGAGCCTTAACCACCAGAACACAGGCATTAGTCCCCCCCACCAGGAAGCCTACACAACCTACTGAAACAACCTTAGCCACTGGGGACAGACACCAAAAACAACGGGAACTACGAACCTGCAGCCTGCAAAAAGGAGACCCCAAACACAGTAAGGTAAGCAAAATGAGAAGGCAGAAAAACACACAGCAGGTGAAGGAGTAAGATAAAAACCTACCAGACCTAACAAATGAAGAGGTAATAGGCAGTCTACCTGAAAAAGAATTCAGAATAACGATAGTAAAGCTGATCCAAGATTCTATTTCCAAGATCCAAAATCTTGGAACTAGAATAGACAAAATGCAAGAAACAGTTAACAAGGACCTAGAAGAACTAAAGATGAATCAAGCATAGATTAACAACACAATAAATGAAATGAAAAATACTCTAGATGGGATCAATGGCAGAATACCTGAGGCAGAAGAACGGATAAGTGAGGTGGAAGATAAAATAGTGGAAATAACTGCTGCAGAGCAAAATAAAGAAAAAAGAATGAAAAGAACAGAGGACAGTCTCAGAGACCTCTGGGACAACATTAAACGCACCAACATTCGAATTATAGGGGTTCCAGAAGAAGAAGAGAAAAAGAAAGGGACTGAGAAAATATTTGAAGAGATTATAGTTGAAAACTTCCCTAATATGGGAAAGGAAATAGTTAATCAAGTCCAGGAGGCACAGAGAGTCCCATACAGAATAAATCCAAGGAGAAATACGCCAAGACACATATTAATCAAACTGTCAAAAATTAAACACAAAGAAATCATATTAAAAGCAGCAAGGGAAAAGCAACAAAGAACACACAAGGGAATCCCCATCAGGTTAACAGCTGATCTCTCAGCAGAAACTCTACAAGCCAGAAGGGAGTGGCAGGACATAATTAAAGTGATGAAGGAGAGAAACCTGCAACCAAGATTACTCTACCCAGCAAGGATCTCATTCAGATTTGATGGAGAAATTAAAACGTTTACAGACAAGCAAAAGCTGAGAGAGTTCAGCACCACCAAACCAGCTTTACAACAAATGCTAAAGGAACTTCTCTAGGCAAGAAACACAACAGAAGGAATAGACCTACAATAACGAACCCAAAGCAATTAAGGAAATGGGAATAGGAACATACATATCAATAATTACCTTAAATGTAAATGGACTAAATGCTCCCACCAAAAGACACAGAGTGGCTGAATGGATACAAAAACAAGACCCATATATATGCTGTCTACAAGAGGCCCACTTCAGACCTAGAGACACATACAAATTGAAAGTAAGGGGATGGAAAAAGATATTCCACGCAAATGGAAATCAAAAGAAAGCTGGAGTAGCAATTCTTATATGAGACAAAATAGACTTTAAAATAAAGACTATTAGAAGAGACAAAGAAGGACACTACATAACGATAAAGGGATCGATCCAAGAAGAAGATATAACAATTGTAAATATTTATGCACCCAACATAGGAGCACCTCAATACATAAGGCAAATACTAACATCCATAAAAGGGGAAATCGACAGTAACACACTCATAGTAGGGGACTTTAACACCCCACTTTCACCAATGGACAGATCATCCAAAATGAAAATAAATAAGGAAACACAAGCTTTAAATGATACATTAAACAAGATGGGCTTAGTTGATATTTATAGGACATTCCATCCAAAAACAACAGAATACACATTTTTCTCAAGTGCTCATGAAACATTCTCCAGGATAGATCATATCTTGGGTCACAAATCAAGCCTTGGTAAATTTAAGAAAATTGAAATTGTATCAAGTATCTTTTCCGACCACGATGCTATGAGACTAGACATCAGTTACAGGAAAAGATCTGTAAAAAATAGAAACCCATGGAGGCTAAACAATACACTACTCAATAACGAAGTGATCACTGAAGAAATCAAAGAGGAAATAAAAAAATACCTAGAAACAAATGACAATGGAGACACGACGACCCAAAACCTATGGGATGAAGCAAAAGCAGTTCTAAGGGGGAAGTTTATAGCAATACAATCCCACCTTAAGAAACAGGAAACATCTCGAGTAAACAACCTGACCCTGCACCTAAAGCAATTAGAGAAAGAAGAACAAAAGACCCCCAAAGTTAGCAGAAGGAAAGAAATCATAAAGATCAGATCACAAATAAATGAAAAAGAAATGAAGGAAATGATAGCAAAGAGCAACCAAACTAAAAGCTGGTTCTTTGAGAAGATAAACAAAATTGACAAACCATTAGCCAGACTCTTCAAGAAAAGAAGGGAGAAGACTCAAATCAATAGAATTAGAAATGAAAAAGGAGAAGTAACAACTGACACTGCAGAAATACAAAAGATCATGAGAGATTACTACAAGCAACTCTATGCCAATAAAATGGACAACCTGGAAGAAATGGACAAATTCTTAGAAATGCACAACCTCCCAAGACTGAATCAGGAAGAAATAGAAAATATGAAGAGACCAATCACAAGCACTGAAATTGAAACTGTGATTAAAAATCTTCCAACAAACAAAAACCCAGGACCAGATGGCTTCACAGGTGAATTCTATCAAACATTTAGAGAAGAGCTAACACCCATCCTTCTCAAACTCTTCCAAACAATATCAGAGGAAGGAATACTCCCAAACTCATTCTGCGAGGCCACCATCACCTTGATACCAAAACCAGGCAAGGATGTCAGAAAGAAAGAAAACTACAGGCCAATCTCACTGATGAACATAGATGCAAAAATCCTCAACAAAATACTAGCAAACAGAATCCAACAGCACATTCAAAGGATCATACACCATGATCAAGTGGGGTTTATTCCAGGAGTGCAAGGATTCTTCAATATATGCAAATCAATCAATGTGATACACCATATTAACAAGTTGAAGGAGAAAAACCATATGATCATCTCAATAGATGCAGAGAAAGCTTTCGACAAAATTCAACACCCACTTATGATAAAAACCCTGCAGAAAGTAGGCATAGAGGGAACTTTCCTCAACATAATAAAGGCCATATATGACAAACCCACAGCCAACCTTGTCCTCAATGGTGAAAAACTGAAACCATTTCCACTAAGATCAGGAACAAGACCAGGCTGCCCACTCTCACCACTCTTATTCAACTTAGTTTTGGAAGTTTTAGCCACAGCAATCAGAGAAGAAAAGGAATTAAAAGGAATCCGAATTGGAAAAGAAGAAGTAAAGCTGTCACTGTTTGCAGATGACATGATACTATACATAGAGAATCCTAAAGATGCTACCAGAAAACTACTAGAGCTAATCAATGGATTTGGTAAAGTAGCAGGATACAAAATTAATGTACAGAAATCTCTGGCATTCCTGTACACTAATGATGAAAAATCTGAAAATGAAATCAAGAAAACACTCCCATTTACCATTGCAACAAAAAGAATAAAATATCTAGGAATAAACCTACCTAAGGACACAAAAGACCTGTATGCAGAAAATTATAAGACACTGATGAAAGAAATTAAAGATGATACAAATAGATGGAGAGATATACCATGCTCCTGGATTGGAAGAATCAATATTGTGAAAATGACTCTACTACCCAAAGCAATCTACAGATTCAATGCAATCCCTATCAAACTACCACTGGCATTTTTCACAGAACTAGAACAAAAAATTTCACAATTTGTTTGGAAAAACAAAAGACCCCGAATAGCCAAAGCAATCTTGAGAACGAAAAATGGAGCTGGAGGAATCAGGCTCCCTGACTTCAGACTATACTACAAAGCTACAGTAATCAAGACAGTGTGGTACTGGCACAAAAACAGAAAGATAGATCAATGGAACAGGATAGAAAGCCCAGAGATAAACCCACGCACATATGGTCAACTTATCTTTGATAAAAGAGGCAGGAATGTACAGTGGAGAAAGGACAGCCTCTTCAATAAGTGGTGCTGGGAAAACTGGACAGGGACATGTAAAAGTATGAGATTAGATCATTCCCTAACACCATACACAAAAATAAGCTCCAAATGGATTAAAGACCTAAATGTAAGTCCAGAAACTATCAAACTCTTAGAGGAAAACATAGGCAGAACACTCTATGACATCAATCACAGCAAGATCCTTTTGGACCCACCTCCTAGAGAAATGGAAATAAAAACAAAGATAAACAAATGGGACCTAATGAAACTTCAAAGCTTTTGCCCAGCAAAGGAAACCATAAACAAGACCAAAAGACAACCCTCAGAATGGGAGAAGATATTTGCAAGTGAAACAACTGACAAAGGAGTAATCTCCAAAATTTATAAGCAGCTCATGCAGCTCAATAGCAAAAAAACAAACAACCCAATCCAAAAATGGGCAGAAGACTTAAATAGGCATTTCTCCAAAGAAGATATACAGACTGCCAACAAACACATGAAAGAATGCTCAACATCATTAATCATTAGAGAAATGCAAATCAAAACTACAATGAGATATCATCTCACACCAGTCAGAATGGCCATCATCAAGAAATCTAGAAACAATAAATGCTGGAGAGGGTGTGGAGAAAAGGGAACACTCTTGCTCTGCTGGTGGGAATGTGAATTGGTACAGCCACTATGGAGAACAGTATGGAGGTTCCTTAAAAAACTAAAAATAGAACTACCATATGACCCAGCAATCCCACTACTAGGCATATACCCTGAGAAAACCATAATTCAAAAAGAGACATGGACCAAAATGTTCATTGCAGCTCTATTCACAATAGCCCGGAGATGGAAACAACCTAAGTGTCCATCATCGGATGAATGGATAAAGAAGATGTGGCACATATATACAATGGAATATTACTCAGCCATAAATAGAAACGAAACTGAGCTATTTATAATGAGGTGGATAGACCTAGAGTCTGTCATACAGAGTGAAGTAAGTCAGAAAGGGAAAGACAAATACTGTATGCTAACACATATATATGGAATTAAAAAAAAATGTCATGAAGAACCTAGGGGTAAAACGGGAATAAAGACACAGACCTACTTGAGAATGGACTTGAGGGTATGGGGAGGGGGAAGGGTAAGCTGTGACAAAGCGAAAGAGAGGCATGGACATATATACAGTACCAAACGTAAGGTAGGTAGATAGTGGGAAGCAGCCGCAGAGGACAGGGAGATCAGCTCGGTGCTTTGTGACCGCCTGGAGGGGTGGGATGGGGAAGGTGGGAGGGAGGGAGATGCATGAAGGAAGGGATGTGGGAACAGATGTATATGTATGACTGATTCACTTTGTTATAAAGCAGAAACTACTAAAAAAAAAAGAAACTGGATAAGCATAAAAAAAAATCAAGATGAATATAAGGTTGGCTCCCTGTGTGGTGCTGAGGGAGAAATCATCTCATGGCTGACTCTTTCCTGCCTTCTGGTGGTTGTAGACAATTCTTTTTTTTATTTTTTAAAAAATTTATTTATTTAATATATTTATTTTTGGCTGCATTGGGTCTTCGTTGCTGCGTGCGGACTTTTCTCTAGTTGCAGCGAGCGGGAGCTACTCTTCATGGTGGTGCACAGGCTCCTCATTGCGGTGGCTTCTCTTGTTGCAGAGCACGGGCTCTAGGCACTTGGGCTTCATTCGTTGTGGCCCACGGGCTCTAGAGCACAGACTCAGTAATTGGGGCACAAGGGCTTAGTTGCTCCGTGGCATGTGCGATCTTCCAGACCAGAGCTCGAACCCATGTCCCTTGCATTGGCAGGCAGATTCTTAACCACTGCACCACCAGGGAAGCCCCTTGTAGACAATTCTTGCTCTTCCTTGGCTGGTTCATGCATCTCTTTTATGTCTACCTCCGTCTTCACACAATGCTGTCCCCTGCGTGTGTGTTGTCACTGTGTATCCCCTTCTCTTCTTATAAAGACACGAGTACTTGGATTTAGGGCCCTCCCTAATCTAGTATGACCATATCTCAACTAATTATATCAATATAGACCCTATTTCCAGATATGGTCACATTCTGAGGCTTAGGGTAGACATGATTTTGGAGGGACAATATGCAACTCCATCATCTATTCCTAATTTGCTGAAGATTTTTATGACAAATTTGTGTTACATCTTGTCAGATGCCTTATCTGTTTCCACAGAGATGACAGTATGATTGGCGCTTTTAGTCTGATTACTATGAAAATCGCATTGATTGCTTTTCAAAAGTGAAACCAACCTTGCATTCTTGGAAATAAACTTATTTTTTCATGGGGAATTAATACATTTATGTATTGCTGGATTTAATTTTCTAATATGTCGTTAAGGATTTTGTGGCTAAGTTCAAGAAGAGTTTTGTTAGGTAGTATTTTTAATGTCTTTTTTGGTTACTTTTATATTGAGATAATTTGACATACCATAAAATTCACCCTTTTTAAATGTACAATCCAGCGGTTTTTAGCATACAGTTGACCCTTGAACAACGAGGGGTTGATCTGCGTATAATTTATAGTCAGTCCTCTGTATCCAGGGTTCCTCTGCATCCACGGATCCAACCAACCATGGACCGTGTGGTACTGTAGTATTTACTATTGAAAAAAGATCCATATATAAATGAACCTGTACATTTCCAACCTGTGTTATTCAAGGGTCAACTGTATCTACAAAGTTGTGCAAATATTACCACTACTTAATTTCAAACCATTTTCTTCAACACCAAAAGCAACTTAGTACCCTTTAGCAGTCTCTTCCCACTATTCCCTCTCCTCCCTACTGGTAACCACTAATCTATTTTTTGTCTCTATACTCTATTTTGGATAAACCCTACTGATATTCTTCAAGTGTGTTAATCTTTTAATATCATCTTATAACTTCTTTTCGATAATATCTCCCTTATAGCTACTTTCCATCATTCTAATTTGCCTTTAGTTTCTTGAGTCCTACAACACACAAATACACAAAGTCCTTCTTTGGTACTTTCATCATTTCTTCCAATTCTCGTTCTTCTATTGACTATTATTCTCCTGCTTATAAGTCACATTCTCCTGATTCTTGGCATGTCTAGGAATTTTCTTAATTGGATGCAGGACAGTATAACTACTACATTGCTGAATGTCTAAAATTTATTTTCCTCCTTTAAAGAGTGCTGACTTTTTTTCTAGAAGGCAATTAAATGATTCACATATCAGGTTGGTTTTTCTCAAGACTTATTTTGAAGCATTGCTAATTTGAGGGTAAAATAGGTTTTACGCTGGAGCAAATTTAGGCTTATTACTACTAGTAGTCTTATTTCTAGGCTAGAAATATTAGGCTTACTACTGTAATTATTTTACTACTAAAATATTAACCTTCTGGGAACTTTATGGAATGTCCTAGGTTATGACAATTGATTCTCCAGTAATGTTGGTTGGATCTTTCATATCTCTGCACCCCATGTAATCTCTGAGAATTTTCTAGTGTTTACCATCATCCTGTCATTTTTCCTAATCTCATAAACTTTCATTGCATTGTCCACATATGCAGTTTAGTATTCTGCAAAGACTCAGTGCAATTCCTGTTCAGGGTTTTGGTGCTCTTTTTCTATATAGGTTCCTCCTATGTCGAACTATGCCTTACAACTTACAACTACCTCAGTGCTCCTGAACTTCAATCTCTTTATGCTTAGCTCAGTGATATTACTGTGCTCTACTTGGGATCTCTTTCTCTGCCTTGTGGTTCATAATGTGTCTCTAGACAATTTTATTTCTCACACTACTTATTTTCTCACTTTGGGGAATCCCAGGCCTGTGCTGTCAATTGTCCAAGGTCTATTTTTGTTTGTTTGCTTTTGTTTGTGTTTTTTTCCCTATTCTCCACTTGTTTGTGGTGGAGGTTAAGTCTGGCTATTTTATTTGATATTGCCAGAAGCAGAAGTCTAGTTCATAAATTTTAATTAGTATATTAATTCAGAAATCAATTCCCCCACTCTTTCTCTCTTGCAGTTATAATTAATAAGTAGTTCAGTACTTCAGGGGACTTTATTGTTAATCATGTGATTTGTTGACAGGTTTTTAATATATTTATTTTACTTTTTTAATATATTTGTATAAAGGTAGTTATTATGTGCACATAAAATACAGTTAATAAAATAGAAAGCAAACTACTTCCTATATATTATTACAGACTTAATGTCCTTTTCTGAACTTGCTTTATGTTGTGAAAAATCACTTAACTTGGACTCTTGGCTTTTAATAAAAAGTAAGTACAACATCAGTAGTTTGAAAAAAATTATTTTGTTTTATTTTATATTGTATACAATTTTAATGAAGACTTTAGTAAAAACTTTATGTGATATATAAAGTAAATTTAAAAACATGAACTCTGAAATTAGGCTGCTTGAGTGTGAATCCCTATTTTATCATTTATTTGGTCTGTAACCTAGGAATGGTTAGTTATACTTTTTATATGTTATCTTCCTAATCTGGGAAATAATAACATCTATTTCACAGAGTTGTGAAGAGTAAATTATGTGTGTGTGCCTAAAACCGCTGGTACATCTAACAGCTGTAAAAGTAGTTATTATTATTCCTGTACACAAGAGAAAATATAAAGAAGAAACAATACAGAATTAACTTTACAAGTATAATTAAATTCATTTTTATGATGAAAAATAAAGTCACTGAAAAGGCAAAATAAAATAGCACTTCTGTTGATCACTCAGGATCTGAACCAAGTTCTGAAATAAGACAAAAGTGTGACCAAGTAGAAGAACAGAGTATCACTTGTGCCTCTCTACAAAGCTAGAGTATATTCTTCTGTAAGATTCCTGTGTCTATATAGACCTTGTAAAAGGTCAGGACTCACACTTGTCCAGGTGAGAGAAAGAGACACCAAGGGCCCTGATTGAGAAATGATGCAAAGCACTTTAGTTCTCTGAAAAGGAGTAAGGCATGTATCAAAGAGCAGATTTTAAAACAAGATATCTCATTTTCATAGAAAGAAACGTAAGAATTGGAGAATGCTCATTCCCACTTAGAAAACACATAATGAGCTAGTAACTGTCACTAGTCCTGCTTTCCACCTGGGATCATTTTTGCTGTTGCTCCTTTTGTTATTTTTATCCCTTCCGTGCTTTTTGTTCTTATAAGTTTATGCATTAAAAATTACATTATGGGGCCTCCCTGGTGGCGCAGTGGTTGAGAGTCCGCCTGCCGATGCAGGGGATACGGGTTCGTGCCCCGGTCTGGGAGGATCCCATATGCCGCGGAGCGGCTGGGCCCGTGAGCCATGGCCGCTGGGCCTGCGCATCCGGAGCCTGTGCTCCGCAACGGGGGAGGCCACAACAGTGAGAGGCCCGCATACCGCAAAAAAAAAAAAAAAAAAAAAAAAAAAAAAAAAAAATTACATTATGTTCATTACATTTGAATTGGGGGGTAAGTGGAGCCAAATTAATGTATTTAATCTGTCACCTTTAAGTGGAAGTCTTGCTTACATTCCCTCTTCTGAAAACGTACTGACTAAACCTTTATTTCAGAACATCAGTATAATGCAGAAAATAACTGCTTTATGGGGTGTTTCTAAACCTTTTCTTTTTTAAATCACATAGCCCAACCAAAATAAAATAGGCTATTATTTATTGTTTGGTAAGTCAGCTATACACTGCTATCTTACTTAATTTGCCTAACACAGTTAAAGGTTGTTATCCAGGAGAGTTCAAGGCTGACATTAGTTTAGGATAATGAGGTAGCAGAATATGTAATTTGTTTTGCATAGACTGAGCACTGTTGTAAGTAATGGAGATTTATGTTAATAGCAAAGTCAGCATAACTGACGTGGCAGACAAAGAGTAAACGAAATTTATGCACCATCGAGCTATTATTTTGATAAAGTAGATTTTCCTCCGAGATATTTAAAGGCCTTAGGAAAATAGTATCAATACATAGAAGCAGCCATTACATACTCCAGTTTGTTATCAAATTATGTTTTCTTAAAACTGACTTATCTGATGGGAGTAATCCAATCACAGGGTACAGTACTAGGTAAGAAATAATCAGGTTAAAAAATTATAACACAGTTACTTAAATTTGAATATAAGTTTTAACTGTTAATGTAGGAGTTTTTCAGTTTATCTACAATGCTTAATGTTAAAAAGTTGTATCAATTTACTTATAAATTTTTATTGTCTCAATAATGCATTCCAATTTGCTGTGAGACTTTATAAACAAATGTCACAAGTCTGCTCCTTGTTTTTCTTAGTTCTAAGATAAGGTATTTGACTAGGTAGTACTTACTGTTAAACAAACAGATCAGAATTCATGGATACTTGAATACAATTGTCAGGTGAACACTAATGATAGCTGAAAGCTTAAGTAGGGTCTTTCCCAAGAATGCCTGTTTTTTTTAAAATTAATTTTTATTGGAGTATAGTTGCTTTACAATGTTGCATTAGTTTCTACTGTACAGCAAAGTGAATCAGCTATACGTATTCATATATCCCCTCTGTTTTGGATTTCCTTCCCATTTAGATCATCACAGAGCACTGAGTAGAGTTCCCTGTGCTATACAGGTTTTCATTAGTTATCTATTTTATGCATAGTATCAATAGTGTATATGCGTCAATCCCAATCTCCCAATTCATCCCACCACCACCCCTCCACGGCTTTCCCCCCTTGGTGTCCATACGTTTGTTCTCTACATCTGTGTCTCAACTTCTGCCCTGCAAACCGGTTCATCTGTACCATTTTTCTAGGTTCCACATACATGCGTTAATATATGATATTTGTTTTTCTCTTTCTGACTTACTTCACTCTGTATGACAGTCTCTAGATCCACCCACGTCTCTACAAATGACCCAATTTTGTTCATTTTTATGTCTGAGTAATATTCCATTGCATATATGTACCACATCTTCTTTATGCATTCCTCTATTGATGGGCATTTAGGTTGTTTCCATGTCTTGGCCATTGTAAATAGTGCTGCAGTGAACACTGAGGTGCACGTTTCTTTTTGAATTATGTTTTTCTCTGGGTATATGCCCAGTAGTGGGATTGCTGGGTCATATGGTAGTTCTATTTTTAGTTTTTTCAGGAACCTCCATACTGAGATCCTTCAACTTCTAGGAATGCCCTGTCCCAGAACTCCCTCATAAATGCACTATATGGGATGCATGGGTCCATGCACCCTCACTGCAATGTCAGGACAGCTCTAGACAGTCGGTGTTTCTAAATTTAAAGGAGTGGGTGGATATAGAAGGAGAAGTTGAGGCCGTGCAACAAGACAGGATTGCAGGCTCTGCAAAAGTATTGTGCTATGATAGAAGTGGATTTTCACTCTGATGTTCATGCTCTTTGAGCATTTTAGGAACCAATATTGCATCTCCAGTGCAAGGAGAACTATGCTTTTTATTGTTTTGAAGGACATGTGCGTGTGTGTTTAGTCTAAAATCGCATCTGTTACACGGAAATAGATAAGCATCTAATCACGGTGTTCATCTCGTTATATACCCCCATGTCTAAATGACAAAAAGATTTTCTTCCTTATCTCTATTCAATTGTTCATTTATTTTGGTCATAGTATAAAAAAGGGGAGTGTGTGTGTGTATGTGTATATGAGTGTCTCTCTGTGTGTGTAGGAGTTAGAAAACATATTGTAATTTTAGTAGCTTCTATGTTTCCTATTCTTGCCACACCTTTAAACTATAAGAGATCCTTCAACTTCTAGGAATGCCCTGTCCCAGAACTCCCTCATAAATCACTCCCTTCCATTAATTTATATTGAAAAACAATTTCGCAAGTTTCAAGATAAAAACCATTCTTATTTTCTATGGGATATTTTCCTTAATCCTTTAGTTTGGGTCACATTTTTATTTAGGGCTCAGTAACACTCAGACATTACATTTGTCATCATTCTATTCAAGCTTTAGATATGGAATCCTTCCTTCCATTTACCTCTGCTCCATGTCCCCTGTGGCCAAGGAATGGTTGTTTATTTCTGGATAGTTATGGGATCTAACACAGTTGGGCACTGTTACATTCACTATATGCTTTTATATTTGGCTTTCTAATTTATGAATATTTGCATTAAAAAGTATGATTAAAATAATGGCTAACTTATCTACATTTAATCTAAATAGAAAATAAACCCTGTTAAGGGTTGTGACTTCTTTAAGAAGTTTTTTCCTCAATCTTCCACTATTTAAGAGAAATAATTAAATTATGATTCTGTCATGAAACTAATTCCAAAAGAGAATAAAATTACTAAGTCTACATATTTTAGAGGCATATCATGTACAGATACTGAGACCATTTTAATGTTGAAAATGTATTCCATCTACCATCGGAAGGCTGATATACAGTGACATAATTGTATTTTTTGACTCTTAGAAATATGTTGACTATTAACTATGTTGTAACCTGAAATTTAAAAGTGGTTTTGTGGTTCCATTTGTTTTTCTTTCTAAAAACATATCCAATGTATACAATATTTATTGAAGAATTATTTTCTACATGTTTCACTAACTTATTATTATTTCCTTTAACTCTACAATATTTTCTTAACATGGTTATTAAATAGTATATAAGCTTACATTTTTTTCTGGGGTATGAAGCCAAGTAAAGATATAGATCACATTAAAGTCTATTTTAAATTAAAAGTAAAGATCAAAAGCACATCTGGTAGGAAATGGTAGCCAAAGGGAAGAAACCAGAGAATAATATAATAAACAGTAAAAATACCACCTGCTCACAATTTCTTTCTCTTTTTTGAGCAGTAGTTCCTTAGAATATTAAGAATTTGGCACAAAACTCTACTTTATATATTCTAGGCAGCTGTGCCACCCTGGATATCTTCAAATATATTACACAAATATAGTCATTACATTTTTTACTCATATAATTTTCTTGGTACATAAAAGTATATTTAATGCTTATAAGCAGTTATATGTAAGTACCTTCAATCTGTTTGAAAACTGTGACTATATTATTAGGATACTTAAGTATGTATGTGACTTTTATAATTATCAAATATTTGTGAGTACTTAGTATGGTATTATTAATTTTTTTTTTCGGTACGCGGGCCTCTCACTGCTGTGGCCTCTCCCGTTGCAGAGCACAGGCTCCGGACGCGCAGGCTTAGTGACCATGGCTCACGGGCCCAGCTGCTCCGCGGCATGTGGGATCTTCCCAGACCGGGTCACGAACCCGTGTCTCCTGCATCGGCAGTCAGACTCTCAACAACTGCGCCACCAGAGAAGCCCTAAAATGTTTTTCTTATAATATCACAGGTGAGTATACGTACTGGGGAGAATAGAGTTCAGAAAACATTTCCTCAATGCCCTAAAAGCTGCTAACGTGAGGCACTAACCATTTTTCTTATTGAAAATAAATAAGTTGTCTAGTTTCATATGGAATTTATGTCTGTAACGACTACCTCTAGACTCATGAATCATGAAAGGTAAAAACAGCAGAACATATGGTGGTTTTTGCATATTTTCTCCAGAGAGCTCATTTCTAAAGTTTTTCAGAATTTGTCTTAAATTTGCCAGCATTACTCATCCAATTTTCATGAAGAAAGAAAAATATCATTTTTTTCCTTCTTTTTAGAGATTGGAGAGGAAAACTGCAAAGTAAATTTTGGTATTATATGTATATATACACATTTGTATAACATTATGTATTCTGCTAAAATATTAACACTATCTGAGCCTTCAGTATAACCATCTGATTAGGTAGAGTCTATTTATTATAAAGATTAGTAAACACAATTTTAGCACTAGGCATTGCCTTAGGTTTAGACTACATGAGAACTGGCCTGACCCTAACAAGTCATGAACAACTCAGAATCTTCCTTAATGAGCTCACAATGTCTCAGAAGTGGAAGACAGAAAAAATCAATAATCATATTACAATAAACTAAATAGATGTATAACACTATTAACAGTAGTCATCAGACCTTCTAATGTTCCTAAGCTTAATCATTACCTAATTTAATCATCACAATGCATTTATCATCCCTGTTACACAGTTGAAAATTGAGAGGTTAAATTATTTGCCCATTAGTAATAGTAGAACATAAAGACTAAGACCAATCCCACAATCTGACAACAGAATCCAAAATTCCTTGGAAAGGGACACTTGGTTTATGTTGAAATTACTTTTAGTGCCATGGAGGACAAGGTAGAAGGTAAATGTGAGGATAATAAGAGTGAAACACAAGCTGATTCTTGAAGTGTAACAAAGAATTTCATGTGAAGGTGGTGTGATAGACATTGCAAACCAAAAATCAACTCATACACAGGTCTTGGATAATTATGACTTAGTCATTATTTGCTATGCAGTACAAGTAACTTATGTTTACAATATGTAAAAAAATGTGGTGAAAGTGAGGATGAAATGTTAGAGTGAGCTAAGTTATATGAATGGAAAATGTGTAATTACATGCAAAATTGACAGAACTTGGTGACTAATATGAAAAAGGTGAGAACCTTGAAATTATTATTATATACTCTTATTGTCAATGTTTAACTCTAAAAGTGATATAGACACAGTCTTCCATTTAATCTTAATGTAATGTCTCCTTGCCTATAGTAATGTTGATATTTTAACCCAATAAAATATGCATGTACACTAATTATGACATATTGAACAAGTTTTCAGCATACCTTTAAAGAATTCCTGATGTAATCAAGATATCTAGTATCCTTTACAACTACAAGTGAAGAAACCACCCAGAGCTTTCTTTTACCTTGCTCCCCAAGTATGGGAAAAATTTCTCAAAGATGGGAAACAAAAGACATATTGATGCCTTTGTTATCAAGCAGTACAACAGTAGCATTGAGTTTTTCTCTTATAGATCTAGATATTACAGAAATCCCATAGGTAATGTTCTGAAGATAGCATCACAAGATGGCAAATGTAAGTGGACAGATCTGGGATGCTCGGTCACCACGCCTGCATATGAACTGTTTTTGTATTGTGGCCCATGGCACTGTATTTTCAGTAAAGTCTGCACTCAAATAACTCTCTTACCCTCAAGTTGAGATCTATTAGTTATTGGTATCAGACTGGGAAACAGAATCAGCAAAGGTAAAATTAGCTTTACAGCAAAAAGTTTACTAGTGAGGTAGAGAGCCCCGATTTAATGACAAAATGTTCAGTGGGAAGATAAAGTATTTCTTCCACTGAACAACATAAGAAAAATTGCATAAAGCAAAGATGTTTTGTATCACAATTGCTGGTGTCATCATCATTTACCACCAGGTAGCAAAGCTCTTATAAAGCATTGGTAAATAAGACAGTGAAGCATTAGTGTAATAATAGAAAAAAAAAGGCCAGTAAAATAGAATAAAAGAGAAGCCAGACAGACATACACTTTACATGGTTAGCTCATGTGTGACAAATCTTCCACTGCAGTGAAATGTAGTATTTTTTAGAAATACTGTGGTTTCATTTAAATAGGTACACAGGAAAACAAAAATGTGATGCCTACCTCACACTAAACACAAAAATATATTCTAGGTAGGTTATAGATTTAAATGTGAGTAAAAATAGTTATCTCTTACAAGACAAAACATAGGGAAATATCTTCAAAATCTTGGAGTAGGAATTATTTCTTAACCAGGCCTTGAAAAGCAATAACCATACAGGAAAAGATAAGAGATTGGACTATATTAAGAATAAGAACTTCTGCTCATAAAAGGCATTTTATAAGAGTAAATACACAGGCCAAAGTATGGATAAAGTTATTTAAAATATATATTTTTCTAAGAAAAGACTCAGATCCCCAAATATAAGGAATTCCAATGTATTAATAATAAAAGGCAAATAACCCCACAAGAGTTGGCAAAAGAAAGGGATGACCCAAAACTTATATGCATACCATTATTAGTCATCAGGAAAAATGTATATTAAAGCAAAGTTAGGATTCATTACATACTCAACAGGATGGCTAAAATGTAAAAGAAAAAATACCAAAATGTGATGAATGTGTTTAACAACTGGAGTTCATATATATTACTGTTTGGAGCGTAAACTGGTAGAACACCTTTGGAAAAGTTTGGTATTATCTACCATATTAAACATATGCACATCTGTAATATAATTATCTAGAATAAATATGTGTATATGCCTATAGGAGCATTATCTGTAACAGTTAGTGACTGGAAACTATCTAAATGCTTCTCATGAGTAGAAAAATAAACCAGTTATAGTTTATTTGAACAATGGAACACTATACAGCAAGGAGATTTTATACACTTAGTATATTAGCAACCATATGGATAAATCTCAAAAACACAGTGTTGAGTGAAAGAAGCCAAAGACAAAAAACTATATTCTTTACGATCCCATTACACAAAGTTCCGATATAGACAAAACAAGTCTATGTTGGGAGAATTCAGGATTGTGGTTGTGCTTGGGACATATTGACTGGTAGGAGACATTAAGGGTCTTTTGAGGTGTGGTGATGTTCGTTTCTGCATCTGAGTGGAGTTGATGCAAAGATGGGTTGATTTTGTGAAACTTCAATATGCTGTAATATTTTGGATTATGTAGTTTTCTGATTGAATGAGTCTCATCAAATATTGACAATGGTTACTTAATTACCAAGTTTGTGGAATTTCTTTCTGCTTGTACTTTATTTATTGTTTGAATTTTACTATTGAGCATGCATTACCTTCTCAAAAACTATATATTATCCTTTTCATAGGTTATAACATTGTTTTTCTTCAAGTTTATCAATAAAATCAAGATGTTAACTCTTTGCTTGCAGACTGTTGTGCATTAATTCAGTTTTTCAAGAATGGGAGTTTTAGTATCTCTAATGGAGAGGTTGTCAAGACATTAGTTGGTTAATGTATCAGTAATAATGCAGAGTTTATGTTTATAGCCATTATGTCTTTTGATTTCAGTTAATGGAAACAAATGACAAACACTATTATTGGAGAATATATGGAAAAATTAAAAATGAGGCTTTCATCTAATGACACTTTATGAATTGATGATGTTGTCTGATTTGTCATATGCTTGCTTGTGTAAGTGGATACTAATGTATAGACAAAAATATATTTCAGTGAAATGGTATTTAAAATGGGCTCTGTAATAAAGAATATCAAATAAGTATAGTTTCAACTTTATAGTGCTAGGAAGATACTTGTAAGAAAAACAGAAAAAGCAAGCAGTGAATCGTATGGATATATCTATAATTTTAACAACAATCTACAGAAGGGAAGAACAGTGTAGGCAGGAGAAATTGCGTGAAAAAATCTTAGAAGATACTGTATTCAAACTGAAGATAGAATGATATGTACTTTTTAAATAAATGCAGAAGTCAACAAACTTTGTTTATAGGGTCAAATAGTAAATAGTTTTGGCTTTGTAGATGGTACAGTCTTTGTGACAACTACTAAACTCAGCATTTGTAGCACAAAAGCAGCCACAGATGATATGTAGACATATGTAAACAAATGTGCAAGTCTGTGTTACAATAAAATTTTATTAAACAATAAGCAGGTGACAGACCAGATTTGACCCACAGGTTAATTTTCAGACTCCTAAAATAGATTGCTATGAAACTTAAATTCTAAGTTTTTCGATTCTGATGTAAAAGGACTATTTTTTTTGTGTGTGTGTGTGTGGTACGCGGGCCTCTCACTGTTGTGGCCTCTCCCGTTGCGGAGCACAGGCTCTGGACGCACAGGCTCAGCGGCCATGGCTCACGGGCCCAGCCGCTCTGCAGCATGTGGGGTCTTCCCGGACCGGGGCACGAACCCATGTCCCCTGCATTGGCAGGCGGACTCTCAAACACTGTTCCACCAGGGAAGCCCAGGACTATTTTTATTATAAATTTTTAATTCTGCAGCATTAGGTAAAATGTAGTAAGATGCATTACTAGGTAATATCTTAAGCAGTACACATTAAGTATGGAGTTTTCCCTAAAAACATAGAAATACCATATGATCCAGCAGTTCCACTTATGGGTTTTTCAAAGCGTCTTATGAAGTGATGAATGGATAAGAAGATGTGGGGTGTGTGTGTGTGTGTGTGTGTGTATGTATATATATATATGCATATATATATGGATAATATTCCATATATATATGAGATATTACTCAGGCATAAAGAAGAATGAAATCTTATCATTTGTGACAACAAGGATGGACCTAGAGGGTATTAATGCTAAGTGAAATAAGTCAGACAAAGACAATTACAGTATGATGTCACTTATTCGTGGCAACAAAAAAGTTAACCAACATAACAAAATAGTAAGGCAGTCATAGATACAGAGAACAATGAAGTGGTTGCCAGAGGGGAGAAGGGTGCGGTGTTGAGAGAAATAGCTGAGAGAGATTAAGACTTACAAACTGGGCTTCCCTGGTGGCGCAGTGGTTGAGAGTCCGCCTGCCGATGCAGGGGACATGGGTTCGTGCCCCGGTCCGGGAAGATCCCACATGCTGCGAAGCAAGACTTACAAACTTCCAGTTACAAAATAAATGCATCCTGGGGACAAAATGGGCACCATGGAGAATATAGTCAATGATATTATAATAATTTGGTTACAGATGGTATTTAGAGTTATCGTGGTGATCATTTTGTAATGTATAGAAATATCAAATCACTATATTGTGCACCTGGAACTCTGTGTTGTAGTTCAACTAAATTAAAAATATACTTCAATTAGATTAAAAAAAAACACTCCTGGCAAAAATGAATTAAGCAAGAAATTGTAAAATATTTGATCAATGTGTTAAAAGTGGAAGATCATCATAAGAGATCTGATATATGAATGTTGAGGTCCCTGAAAGAGTAAAATCAAAGCAAGGATACAAAGCAAATATTAAACATTCTGATACAAAGTTTTCTGAAACAAAAAAGGCTTTGAAATTGTTTATTAAAATGAACAATGAGCATTCAATTGCAATGACCAATAGCAAATAATACTATGGAAAAATTACTAGGCTTTAAAAATAAAAATACTTTGGGCAGCTAGAATAAAAGCGCAGGAGAAAGAGAAGGGAATAAAAATTAGAATTTTAAGAGCCTTTTTGGAGAGAAATTCTCTGTGTCAGAAGATAATAGAGAAACATATTTAAGATAGGCAAGGAGAGAAATGATGAATCATGAAATTTTTACCAGCCAAGCAGACTGAATATCGAAAGTCCTGACATCAAATCATGAAAGATCTAGGGTAATATTGTTCCCATGAACAATGGAATGAACAGACTTCAGAAAACAGAATCCTTAGAAAGTGACATAAGGACAGATGGTAAATAGAAAATTTGCAGTTCCTTACTCAACTTAGACTGAATAAGGATTGTGTGTGTGAGAGAGAGAGCGCGATCTTGGTGGTAGATACCAGGGTGACTACCTTACAACAATTCATTAAGTTCTACCTCTGTTGAGGGTGCTTTTCTATACACGTGTTTTATTTTATAGAAAATTATTTTAAAAGCAACTAGATAGATAATATAATTTAATTAAAAAACATAAACGTCAAATATATAGATACATATTGAACATATAGAACATAGATATATAAATAATAGATAAAACTGTAGCTAAAACTAATACTCAATCTGCACAATGAAACAACCGAGCTTGTATTAAATGAAGAGGCCTCAGGAGACTAGAAGTGATGTCGCTCCCGATCTTGGTTCAGATGACGCTCCTGGGCTCCAGGTCCAGGCCTTTACAGGAGTGAGACCAGAACCTGCAGCACAAACATAGGCAATGGAGTCACTGAGGAGGTGTACAGTCAGATGGAAGAGGGCTCCCTGGGGAGGGTGAGCAGGATCTGGAAGGCTCCTCGGGCCCTGGACTTGGCCTTGGGCCCTCATGTCCCCAGGGGTCAGATCCACAGGGCACTGGGGTCTGTTTGCTGCTCTTTGCTGAACGTGTGGTCTGCTAGCAGGGAGTGTCTAGAAATGTCCTACAGGACCGATTATACCTGGGCTTTTGGCCGGGCAGCCTTCAACTGACGGGTCCCTGGACAGTGAGACTGAGGCAGAGGAAAGCAGGGGGGCTCAGGGATCCGGGACGAAAAGGCTGATTCCCAGCCACCCTGGGCCCTGTGAGGAGCCGGAGGTCTGATGACACAGGGGATGGGTGAACCTGCCCCTCCATCCTACACTCAGTGTAACTGCTCATAAGACCTGCACACTGGAAATGGAGACACCTGGAGTTTCTATTTTCCCTTATAATTCTTTCTAACCCCCAGCCAAACTCTCCTGAGGTTTATAATTTTAAAATGTTATTATGCTGCTGTAAGGAAAACATACGTTTTATCTGTTTAGCATATTGCAACTTTAAAAGTGGACAGAAGACACTGCTTTTCAAACTGTAATAAGACAAGTTATATTTAGGTTATTTAATGACAGAGTTGGAAAAACAAATAAAAAGAACATGAGTAACTTGAATCCTGCCCCTTTAACTCATCCCAAATAAGCATTGCACTGAACTGCTTTCTGGTTTTCCTTAACTTGAATTGAACACATACACAAAAGAATCTACAGAACCTCCAACCTCAGGTTGAGAAACGGTGCCGTGAAGTGACCCAGGCCCCCCAGGGGCCCCACAGAGGGTGAGGGACCCCCAGGGCTTGGGCAACTCCAGGCAGGCTGGAATCCTGCAGTGGCCCTACCTGATGCCAGGACTGTGAAGCACCCACAGGGATGCAGAGCTGGGCCAGGTGAGCTCTCTGCTTGCAAGAGCACTGGGCGCCTGTGTCCTCTTCACACTTTTCCCAGGAGTGCTGGGACTGGGGAGGTCGAGGACCCCCCAACCTCTCACCACAGCTAGCGATTAACTGGGGATGCTCCCTGCTGCCTTTAGGGCAGTTGGGAGGGCAGGGCTCGGTCCCGCAGAGAGAGGTGATGAACTTTCCAGTGGGGCTCTTCAAAGGGAACATGCTGGAACAGTACCTCCTAGAGTCATGCACATGGTGGCCCCGCAGTGCCCTACAGCCTCCCCTGTAGATGTAACAGCTGCCGGAGGATGCAGCCCAGCAAACATGGGGGCTTGTGTGGATGGGTACATGTGCCCTGGGGAGATGTGCTCCTGGCATCCTCCACTTGTCTGCAGGGTTTATTACCATCCTCTTGTCACCACCTTTGTGGTCACACTCAACAGCAGTCCCCACTGTTTTGGCTGGTGTTTCTGAAGCAGCAAAATGTAAGCTGGGGACTTATGGATGGAGAACACGTGCACTTGTCTGCCCCACCTTTTCACCTCCAGCCCTCCACGTTCATGCTTCCTCTTCCTGGGCTTCCTCTTCAGCAGAAAGGAATTCCTCAAAAAGTTCTCTCCAGAAGGGGGACAGAGAATATCTTGACATCTGGAAGGAAGAGAACAGTCAGCCAGGTCCACGGCCACCCAGGGCAGGAAAACAACCATATGGGGTAGCTCACGGCAGAGCCGGACTTCGCCGTGGGCCCCGAAGGCTGGAGGGGGCCGAGACCTGCTGACTCGAACCCCATCTCCTGCTCAGGCCACTCATGGTGACAAAGACAGATTCAATGGTGCATACCTCTGGTCAAGAGTCAGAGACATGCTAAGAAAATGTGGGAGGAGGCCTGCAGGAGAGATCACACATCTAATATAAGATCCCAGGACCCCCGGAGCCTGGATGAGACCAGGTCCTCAAGAATGACAATGATAAAAAGAGGGAAAGAGGAGACGAGGTAGGGTTACAAGGAAGAGTCTATGGATTTGAAAAAGAAAATTTAGAAAAAGACTTGCAACAGGAAATAAATTACCATCCGCATGTTGCTCTCTTTGTCAGAAACGTCGTCATCTGTCATGTAGAATTGTGGTGTCCAAGGGCAGCAGCCATGTTGGGGTGGACGTGGGAAAGGAAAGGGAAGATTCAGAGTTGGGATGTGACCTTGAGACCCCTGTGTTCTCATCTCCACGACCTCCCAGGGCCTCAATTGTACCACCTCTGCAATGAAGAAGTGGGTCTCTGACCTCCAACATAAGGTGCCGCCCTCAACTTTCCTACTCCCCTGTGCACAATACCCTAGATGTGCTAACCAGAAAACAAACTTCCATATTAGGCAGTGACAAGCGCAAGAAAGAGCAGCTCATGTGCAAAAGATCATTTTTGATGAGCAAATCAAGAAAAGGTGATTATAGAGCACAGTCACGTCTAAGGACACAATTGCTCTCTATTGTATCATTAAAATAAGAAAAAAACAAGCCAGAATTCTACACATATTTTATTCTTCCTTCTGATTTCATATCCACCTTGCTCAGTCTCCAAAGCAGGAGATATAACCCTAAAGTTCCAGGAACCCTCTGCCATTAGATCCTACCTAAGTGTTGCTCCTACTTGTATGCTTTTCCTTATCATGGCCACAAATGTTATCCAAAGTCGATTCTGTACACACACACACATGAATTAACAAGTCTTATGGATACATTTAAAACGTGACTAATGTGACTGAGTAATTGGATATTTTATTTTGTTTTATTTTAATACACTGAGTTAATCATTAACTGAATTAAATAAATTATAACAGGCACATCTAGCTAGTGGCTACCACACTGTAATACACATCCCTCTCTCTCTCTCTCTCCATATATATATATACATATATATATATATATATGTATATATATAAAATATATGGAGGATGTTACCACCGCTCCCCTGGTTATTCCCCTCTGTATGGTCTACCCACTCAAGATGGCTGTTTGCTGATGGTTTACCAAAGGAAAAACCTCTGCCCCTTGAAGATACTTAGCCCAAGCGGTAAGAGGGATGCGTCCCTCTGCAGGTTTCCCTGGTAACCGATGAGCCCATCTGCTGTCAATTCCCCCTTTAACTGGTAGCCTGCCTATTCCGCCCAGAGAGAAGAATGCTGCTACTGCTGCTGCTGCGTTCTGCCTGCCATCGCCTATCTACAGTGGGATGTCTCTCCAGGACCACTTTGCTTCTGACGTGAAAGATCTCCCATCTATTAAACCATGAATGTCTCTGTCCCTGACTCTGGGCTCTTTCTTTAGCCCTGAGGCTGAGCAAGTACAGGGCTTGCAGGCGTGAGAGGTGCAGCCCAACACCTTCTGCAGGGCAGTTTGCTGGCCAGATTTGATGATTCATTTGTAGGTGATTCCTAGGCTCATGCACACTTGCCAGGCACTCATGAGACCTTGGGGACACTGAAACAGTAATGTCAACACCCAGATCCTAGAGGAATTCCCGACAGGTGTTCCACTTGAGGGGAGAGGTAATGAGCATGGCCCGGTGCACCTGTGCTAGACATAATCAGCGAGCAGGTGCAGAAGGGAGGGAGGGACATTCACTCACTTCATGAGGCCAGCCTTCTCACCACTGCCTCTGAAAAATCCAGGGAAGGAAGGGACAATATGCCCTTAGAAGGTAAATGGCCTGTACACTGAAAACTACAAACCACTGCTGAAAGAATTTAACAAGGAACAAATCATTGAAATGACATATCATATTCATAGACTGGAGACTTATTATTGTTGACATTTCTACACTATGCAAAGGTAAGTATAAATTCATTGTAATACATATCAAAATCCCAATGTCATTTTCAAAGAAATAGAAAAAAAAAGATCCTAAAATATATATGGAAACACTAACGACTCCAAACAGACAAAACAATCCTGAGAACAAAGAACATAGATGGAGGCTTCTCACTTCCTGTCTTCAAAACACATTACAAAGCCACAGGAATCAAAACTGTACGGTACTGACATAGAAACAGATATATAGGCCTAAAGACCAGAATAAATAACCCCCAAGAAAACTCATAGATACATGGCCAAATGAAAATCACCAAGCTTCTAAGACAACAAATAGGGAAAGTATAGTTTTTTCAACACTCAATAGGATGAAAATATAACTTACAGAAAGATTACAAACATATATCAGAAAAGGAGCTAATGTCCAAAATATATAAGAAAAACACTACAACTCAAATGCAAAGTAAGTTAAAAAAATTAAAAAGGACAAATAACTGGGTTCAGAAATGTGCAAAGACTTAAATAAGACATTTCCTGAAAAAGACATACAAATGGCGAACAAATATAGGAAAAGGTTCTCAACCTCACTAATCATCAGGGCAATGCAAATCAACACCTCATACCTGTTAGGCTGTGTATTATAAAGAAAAAAAATTAGCAGTTTAAGGACAAGATGTGGGGAATTGGAAACTTTGTACACTGCTGGTGGGAATGTAAAATGGTGCAGCTCTTATGAAAAAGAGTATGGGGGTTCCGTATAAAATTATAAACAGAAATATCATATGATTCAGCAATCACAGTTCTGGGTATATATCCAAAGGAAATTAAATCAGTATCACAATGAGTTGAACTTAGGTTCATTGCAGCATTCTCCACAATAGCCTAGATATGCAACCAACTTCACAAAAGAAGTAAGTGTCCTGTGCCTGAGCTAACCTTACGTACATCAAAACAACTCCATAAGTCTCTTAGCCCCTTAGAGAGGATGAAAGCAATATTAGAGTTAAAAGTATCTTGTCCCAATTCCCTCAGTCTGCAACACAGAAACAAAAGTTCTATAGCACGGAAAGCCTCCTAAACACACAGCACGTGCCAGGGTTTACCCCAGCCTTGGAAGAACTGGGAAGGATAAGACCAAGGCAGGCCTGAGGAAAGGTGAGAGGACTGGACCAGGACTGGAGTGTGGGGAGCAGGGGCAGAGCTGTCTGGATGGAGCAGTGGGTTGTAAGAAGAGCAGTGACCCTGGGTCCTGCTGCCCTGAGTCTCTGTCCTCGGCCTGGTGAATTCCAGGAGACCAGGTTAGCAGGGCTGTGACAGCCAGTGTGTGAAGCGAGCCCAGCAGCCCCTTCACACAGTCCAATACAATTCCTGCCGGCCATGAAGGGTCTTTAGGGGCAGCTGGATGTGGAGCCCTCTCAAATGGAAGCATGTCAGCACATCAGCCTTGGGAGGTGCTGAGGCTGAAATGAGGAGACTGAGCACATGAACAGCATGTGTTCTCTGACTCATCCACCTCTGGGAGCGCCCTTTCCATGAGGAGTAAACAGTGAGGACAAAAGTAAGGTGAAGCTACAAGTCCTGAAAGTGTAGAGGGAGAGAGTTCAAGTCTCATCCACCACCTGACACTCACTATAAGAACTTGTTCTCCAGTGTCAAGTGACTATGAGAGTTTTGTTCCCACTAGGATATGGCCATCATACGTGAAGGTAAAAAGGAAACCAAAATCCCTGGTGCAAAATACCCTCAAGATACCAAACAGAAATGAAGTTCTCATCTTTGGCAGTGAAAAAGCAATGAAAGAGTAGTCTTGTGAGAAAGAAAATTTCTGAATGGCAAAGCAAGAAAAGATGACTATAAGCACAGTACAGTCAAAGGACATGGACAACATAACTCTATTATATCATTAAAATTTGGAAAGAACAAATCAGAATTCTACACATATTTCCTTCTTCTTCCTGATTTCATATTCACCTTCCTTAGTTTCTAAAGAACTGGGTGGAAACCAAGTGTTCTAGGAATTGTCTCGCTTTAGATCCTACCTGAGAGGTGTTCCCTACGGGAATCGTCATCAGCATCAATGTTATGTATGCTCTCCACCATGTATTCTGTACAAACACAACCATGAGCATAAAGTTATTATACAAGTTGACCCACCCATTTCTCCTACTCGACTTGCTGGCTCACACAGCATCACCCTGGTCTTCCCTCCAGGTACTCAGACCTCCCCTGTGCTCTGTGCAGACAGAGTGCTTCAATAAGATATTGATCACAGTTCAAAATTTCAAATGAGGGAGAGATGCTGAGAAAATCACCTTTCGACCCCTCACTTCTATAGACCCATTTATAGCTTTCACCATCAACCTTACCAACCTGAAATTCCAGATGTTACAGACACACTTGAAACATGGCTAGTGTGACCAAGCAATTGTGTGTTTTTTGCATTTTTTAATAGAATGAGTTAATTATTGTTTGAACTAAATTAATCATAAATAGACACATTTGGTTAGTGGCTACCACACTAGAAAGCTCAGCTCTAAGAAATCCAAAGATGAGAAAGAGGCAACCAGCCACACCTCCCCTGGTTGTTCTTTACTGCAGAAAATTTGATGGCCTGATCTGATCATTCGTATGTATGTATATCTTGGACTCTTGGACTCACGCCAGGCATTGGGAGAGTCCTTGTGGACACTGAAATAGTACAGTCAACACTCAGATCCAAGAGGAATTCCCAGCAAGGGGCCCACTTGTAGACAGAGGTGAAGGGCATGGCCAGTACACCTGTATTAGACATAATCAGAGAGTAGGTGCAGAGGGGAGGGAGGGATTTCACTCTCTCCATGAGTCCATCCTTCTCACCCCTGACTCTAGAAGACCTGAGGAAGTCAGTGGAAAAGACCCCTTAGGAGGTGAAAAATTTGTATACTGAAAACTACAGGACATTGCGGAAAGAAATTAAAGAAGAGACAAGTAATTTGAATGACATACCATGTTCATAGACTGGATTATTAAATACTGTTGCCATTTCTATACTACATAAAGTGATGTACACATATATTGCAACAACCCACAATATTCCATGTCATTATAGAAGTGGACAGAATCCAAAAATACATATGAAACCCCCCAAGTAGGTAAAACAATCTTGAGAGCAAGAGCAACGATGGATATTAACACTTCCTGAACTCAAAACACATAACAATGCCACAGTAGTTAAAACAGTCTGCTACTGGCATCAAGAGAGTGAGATAGACCAATGAAATCTAATAGAGAGACCCCAAATAGACTCACATATATATGGCCAACTGATCTTGGCCAAGGTTCTAAGATTACCAAGTGAAGAAAGGATAGTCTCTTCAACAATCAACAGCATGAAAAGGCAACCTATAGGATTGGTGGAAATATGTGTAAACCTTGTATCTGAATAAGGGACCAATATCCAGAATATATAAGAAACTACTACAAGTCAATTTCAAAAAAGCAGCAGGCAAATAACTGAGTTTAAAAATGGGTAGGGCCTCCCTGGTGGCGCAGTGGTTGAGAGTCCGCCTGCCGATGCAGGGGATATGGGAACGTGCCCTGGTCCTGGAGGATACCATATGCCGCAGAGCGGCTGGGCCCTTGAGCCATGGCCGCTGAGCCTGCGCATCCGGAGCCTGTGCTCCGCAGCGAGAGACGCCACAACAGTGAGAGGCCCGCATACCGCAAAAAAAAAAGAAAGGGTAAAAAGCTTCAGTAGAAATTTCTCCATAAAGACATACAAGTGGTCAATCTACATATGAAAATTTGCTCAACATCGCTAAACATCAGGGAAATAGAAATCAAGCCACAAGGAGATATCACTCACACCTGTTAGAATGTGTATTATAAAAAGACAATTAGGGCTTCCCTGGTGGCACAGTGGTTGAGAGTCCGCCTGCTGATGCAGGGGACACGTGTTCGTGCCCCGATCTGGGAGGATCCCACATGCCGCTGAGCAGCTGGGCCCATAAACCATGGACGCCGAGCCTGTTCGTTTGGAGCCTGTGCTCTGCAACGGGAGACCTCACAACAATGAGAGGCCCTTGTACTGCAAAAAAAAAAAGAAGAAGAAGAAGAAGAAAAGAAAGAAAATTACTGGATGCTGGCAAAGATGTGAAGAAGTGGAACTTCTATACCCTGTTTTGTACCTTGTAGTAATGTAAAATGGTGTAGCCATTATGGAAAACAGAATGGAGGTCCCCCAAAAATTATTAAGAGAACTCTCATAAAATCCACCAGTCACTCATTTAGCTTTGTATACAAAGGAGATAAAACAAGAATGTCCAAGAGATATCTACAATCTCATGTCCATTGCAGCATTATACACAATACACAACATAGGAAAACTGCCTAGTGTCCATGGGAAGATGAATTAAATAAAGAAAATGTGGTGTATACATACAGTGGAATGTCATTCAGTCTTTGAAAAAGAAGGAAATCCTGCCATTTGCAGAAACACGAAAGAACTTGGGGACATTTGTAAGAGTGAAATAAGCCAGTCACGGAAGGTAAAAAACTGAAAGAAAACACCGAGAAGCAGAGAATAGAAGGGTGGTTCCAAGAGCTGGCAGGAGGTTGACATGGGAAGTCTCTGTTCAATGGTTAGAATGTGTTATTTGCAAAATGGAAAAGTTCTAGACACATGCTGTACAACAAGGTGCATGTAGTCAACAGGACTGCCTGGACATTTCAAAACTTGTTAAGACGTTGGATTTCATTGTATGAGTACTTTTACAACAATAAAATATACATATGTAAAATAAATACAAAGTGGAAAAAGGGGAAAAAAGAAGAAAAATAAGGAAAGGGAGTCAACAGAGGGAAAGAAAAAAGCAGGAAGCGTATCGAATGTACACAGGTATCAGGAGATAATGGGAGAGAAGCTCCTCTCCCCAGGCTTTAAAGAAGACATCTCTCCAGAGTTCACTCCAGCAAGAGTGGATGTCCTTTCTCTTCCCCATTTAACCAGAAGTGCCAATAGCATCCTAAGTGTGGCCCAGGCTGTGCTCAGGTGTACACTTTTCCTTGATCTCTAAACCAAACACCCCTGACTCCCTATGGCTCAGGTGCCCTTCCTGTATCTCCTTCCACTTCTCTAAAGCATTTCCCTCTTCAAGTCCATCCCAAGGCTCCATTCCTGTTCTCACATATGTTGTTCACTGGGTGGGTCTCTAAGTTCTTAAGAGCCTCCCTGTGAGTAGCAGGCACTGAATTGCACACCAGGGTTCCCCTCAGCACCATCAGCAAACTACGACCTAGGGATTGAGGATTTCTAGAACAACTTTACTCATAGACAGTCTCTTGGGTAAACAAATGATATTTTACAATCAAGCATTTTCAGTTTTTTCTTTGGTGGGGAAAATATTGACACATATAAGGCAATCATATTCTATTCAAGTATGTATTTCTCAAAGGACTCACTATCGAAAAAAAATTTTTAAGTATAACTTTCCATGTTTTAAACGACTTTACTCCCAGACTTGTTTGCTTGCAAAAGCCTTCAGAAAATACCAAGAACCTACTCCATCTGGCAGTTTGCACAGCAACATGAGTGGAGATGTTCTTGTCACACTGCTTGGTTTCTCTGTCCCACCTTGCAAAGCACAACCTCCTGTCCGCCCTCCTGGGAAGGGAGCCAGTACCCACCCTAAGCTCACACCCTGGGGTAGAGTTCTTGGATCTGTCTTCACTGTATGCAGTGTTCCTTGCCCAGCACACAGAAACAGGGCCGGCACAAGTGATGGAAGACAGACTTTCCACAGGAGAAGGACATTTCGTTTCCTTAGCACAGAATCCGATAGTGAATATTAGCCTCAAAGGAGAAAGGTGGAGTGAATATCCTCCATCTACTCCTGGAGGCTCCTTCTTTCTCGGACTCCTCCAGAACTGGGTGTGGCATGTGGGTACAAGCATGGGCTCCCTGCAAAAGGAAGGAGGCCTGCCTTGCACTAGGTGCTTCAGGTAAGGGGGGAGGACTCATCCCGAGGCTCTAATAGGAAACAGTTAGAATGAGGGAAGTGGCAGAGAGATGTATCATAACCATTCAGAATGCTATGAGACCTACTAAGAGATGAGATTTCTTATTAAATGAAGTTGTAACTGACCCAGTAGTAGGGACTCTGAAACCCAGTTGTGTTCCTTAAGGATCCAGCCATGGAGCAACTAAGTCCGTGCACCACAACTACTAAGCCTGTGCTCTAGAGCCCGCAAGTCACAACTACAGAGCAGATGTGCCACAACTATTGAAGCCCATGCACCTAGAGCCCGTGCTCTGGAACAACAGAAGCCTCCAAAATGAGAAGCCCTCGCACTGCAACGAAGACCCGACACAGCCAAAAAAAAAAAAAAAAAAAGAATCCAGTAAACATTTGCCTGAGTGGTGATAGGATTTGTTTTCCAGGTTAAATGCGTCTCAGTTGGTATAAAATCAATGCACACATTGTAAGTGTACAGTTTATTTACTTTTATATTCATACCCATTCATGATGCAGTGGTGATGGGAATATTTTTTAGAAAGTTGGCACCAGTAACAGTGATGTTTAGGGGAACATAAATCAAGGGAAACACAACACAAAAAGTTCACATACTCACAGAATCATACCACTCATTTCACATACACACACACCCAGTCTCATGCACACAAACCTACACCACCTAACCGTAATACAGCTTCTTCCTGGGACTAAAATAATTGGTTCCATTACTTGTAAATCACTTTCTATCACCAGGACCCCTACTCTCATTCCCAGCACAAATTTGGAATCAGTTTGCCCTCTACACTAAAACCAGCAAGAATGTCCCACTTTCTCATCTTCAAAGTTCTTCCTCCCCAAGTGACTGATTCCAGAATACATACCGTTTTCACGTTCTGGGAAGGCCACCTGCAATTACAGAAGAGAAAACACTATGAGGATAAGATCACAGTGATGCTCAGGTCTTTTGTTCATTTGCTGACAGTAGAAAACCTCATAAGAAACAGTGGTCCAGGGAACCCAGCAAGGGTTATCAGAGCAAACCTACTCAGGCTGAAAGGCAAGAACTTTGCTGGGAGGATGGAACTTCCAAGTCCATTTAGGTTGGAAATTACAGAATTCTTTTCCTAGAGGAAAATTCGCTGCAGGAGAGAGAGCTCCGTACTCTACAGGCTGTAATGGATGCTGTCAATTTTAATGTCCTGTGGAATCAGGCACCATGTGTTGGTAATAGACTCTCACTCCACATTCTCCCAACCAAGGGAATTGTACGTATCTGGAAGGAATACCCTCAAATATTCATAACTCAATTCTATTGAAAGAGAAATAAAGCAATATTTCTATCTCAGACCATAAAAAATCCAGCTTACCTTGGGGATCCACGGAGGCTTTTCTTCTGTCCTATCACGCTGCAGGTCATCCGCCACATCCTCAGGGAGAGCTGGAGGGACACAGAGTAACTGTCAGGACACTGGTGATGCTGCTCAGGAATTACTCAAGGGCTTTCTTCTTGATGAAGACATGGGGTGGTGTGTATGGAAGTGGGAGGTCAGTAAGTGTGGGCTGAGCTGGTGTTGGGCCATCCTCTTTGGGGGATGAAATAAGGCAAAGGACAAGAGGAAGGAAATGAAAACCGAGCTTTGGCTTTCTAGCTAAGGGGAGCCTCATCAGAAGGGAAGGGTCGATCTAAAAAATGGTAAACACTAAAATGCATGCTCTGTTTTAATGACACAGACCCATGACCCATCCTGCCTCTTTTAAGCTTCTGCTAAATTGCCATTGTCTCTTGATTTTTCCCAGATCACTCTTTCCCCAGCATCCACAATGCCAGCTCCTGCATTTGTCACGTCTTTTGTTGTATGATATTTTATACTTGATTAACAGCAACCTCTATTAAAGGACTGAATACAATCCTAGACAAAATATGCTATATTTATTCACTAATCACTTGTCTTAAAGAAAATCAAATACAGAAGATTTGACAAAACTGAAATCCTACCATTTAGATACAGCCACTATCAATCGTATCATATTTTTCTCCCAGTCTTTGTTTTCTATACAATGTACGTATGCCCACTGAGTCAGGGGCTGTCCATACTCTAGGGAGCTGTTCCATAAGTGGAACACATTGTTATGAAGAGGGAGCCCAGACTGAGCACAGCCTGTCTCTAACCCAGCTGTGCAGGAGAACTGTACAGGCTAACAGCCAGGTTCCAATTTGAGTCCTTGCTTGTGGACTACAGGAATTGACCAATTCTAAAGCTTATGGTAATATTATCCAATACAATAAAATATCCCCGATTCTTATCTGCTTTTGGCCTTGTTTAAGCAATGACACCAGCACTGACAGGTATGACCTGTACTGTATACATGGGGTCTCACACCTCTCAGAATCTGTGAGCTGACCAGGAGAATGCAGGTCTTGAGGTGAATTTCACATTAATGACTGTGCCAAAGTCAACTGATAAGTCCACCCATAGCTGCCCTGGATTCTGTGACCATAAGGCCACCTGATGGGCAAGGTCTGGACCTTTGGAGATGCTAGGACTTCCAGTCAAGGATACGGATGCAGGGACACCCTTGCTCCATGACTGAGGATCCCTTGGCTGAGTGGTAAGTGCAGGTCAGGGATCCAGAGCATCCACATGGGGACCCATCCCTGGGTTCTCAGTTTGGCTTTTCCACTTAGGAGGTCAAGAGCTGAGAATATTTATCTCTGCACCATCTCCTTCTGAGGAAAAGGAATATTAACCAAATCTGGGCAACAGCTGTGTTGAGGGAAGAACAAGGATGTGGACAGACAGTGTGCAGTGGTGATGAGCTTTGTTGACAGGTGAATTGTGCTGTGTAAGAGGGAAATATCTCCTCAGGAAACACACACACGCTCACGCATGCAGGTTCACAATCACACCACATAGGCTCACACATGGACCCCACCCCAACCCTGATACACACAAACCCACATCATCTAAATGATGCAGTCACTTCCAGGACCATAGAACTTGGGCATGGCTCTTTACTGGGAAATCAGTCTCTAGCTCTACACCCCCAGCCCTCATCCCTGTAGGGACTCTGAATCAGGGTGTCTCTCCAAGCAAAGCCAGCAAGAGTGTCTCACCGTCTTCATCATCTAGATTGTTCCTCAGCACAGGGGTAAACTCTGAATACATACCGGTTTTGTTTGCTGTCCAATCCACCTGTGATTAGAGAAGAGAAAACAGTGTAGGATCTCAGCAGCCTGTGCTCTGCGGACACAGGTATTTCATCTCTTTTTTTGTCCTCAGAAAACCAAATGGGAAACTGTTGTTGAGTCAATGGCCCCAAAAGAAACCAGAGAAGACAGCTGTGGGAAAGGCTGGAGCTTTGCCTGGAAGATCTCTCAGGTCCACTTTGAGGAGCAAATACAAAAGTCTATTTCAAGGAGGGAAATTTTCTGCTGAGGAAAGTGTGTCTGACTCTACAGTTTCTAACTGATGTTGCCATTTTTTAAATGGCCTTTTGAATGAGTTATCTGTTGGGAAAGACCTTCAATCAGCATTCATCCAACCAAGCAAAATTGTATACATCAGCTGTCTTGAACATTGTAGATCTTCATATCTGAAATCAATTGGAAAAGAAAGAAATGAAGCAAACTTTTAATCTCTGATAAATAAGGGGAGCTTACCCTGGAGGTAGAAGGAGCCTCTTCAACTGCCCTCGCATGGGGCAGTCCCTCCAACCGGTCCTCATGGGGCTCTAGGAGGACACAGAGTAAGTGTCAGGACACTGGTGATGCTGCTCAGCAATTACTCAGAGAGCCTCGTTAATGTGGACACAGGGTGGGAGTGTATGGATGCAGGTGGTTACTGAGTGTGGACTGAGGTGCTGTTGGACAAACCTCCCTGGTGGGTGGAGGAAGGTAAAGGGGAGGAATATTTCAGAAATGAGGAAGAGAACCTTTAGCTTTCTAGCTGTAGGGAACCTAATCAATTTGAAAGTGTCAGTCTGAAAAAGCTTAAACACTAACATTGCACTATGTTTCAGTATAGAGCCCCACGGCCCCTCTGCCCATTTCAAATTCCCTCCAAATCCCTCTTCTTCTTGAAATGTTACAAGACTCTTTTAGCTTCCTTCTAATCAAATATGATGCTCCTTCATTCATCGTCCATTCTGTTGGATTTTTGACTTATTTTATTGTGATGAAATATACATATTTATGCTTTTCATAATTTTTAAGTAGACAGTTCACTAGCATTTCTTACTTTCACAATGCTGTGTAGCCATCAACACAATCTACATCTTAATCTTTTTCATCATTTCAACGTAACCTCTGTACCCATTAAATCATAATCCACCTTACTCCTGCCTCCTGACCTTGGTAATTTCTGCTTCCGGTGTCTGTGAGTTTGCCTACACTAGGTACCTCATAGAGTGAAATCATATAATATTTGTCTTTCTGCGCCTGCCTTATTTCACTAACAATAATATATTCTTTATATTATTTGGATCATTCATTTTGTAGCATAAGTCAATCTTTAATTCCTTTTTATGGTTGAAAATTATTCCATTCTGTGTATATATCACATTTTATTTATCCATTCATCACCTCATAGACTTTGGATTGTTTGTATCTTTTGGCTACTAAGAATAATGCTACTATGAACATTAGTGTAAACATTTCTGTATGGCACCATAATGGTGACAAATAATATTGTACATATTTCAAATATCATTGAATATAACAACACAAGGGGTGACTCTGAGGTGAACTAGGGACTTTTCATTAGTAAAAATATACTTACATTGTTTCACTAATTGTAACAAATGTACTCCACCTATGTTATATATTATTAATAGCTGAAACTGGAGCGATAGGATACAGAAATTTTCTGTATTGCATGTACAACATTTATGTCAATATAATCCTGTTCTAAATAATGTCTAATAATTTAAAGAAATCTCAAAACATGGTTTCAGGGAGGGATGTGTTCTTGCTAAAGTTCAAAAATCAGCTAATGTCTAAACCATAACTAGAGACCACCTTCACTCTTTTTTTTTTTAATGCATATATTTTTTATTTTCTCCCATTTTTTTTATAACAAATTTAATCAGTTATACATATACATATGTTTCCATAACCCCTCCCTTTTGCGTCTCCCTCCCACCCTCCCTATCCCACCCCTCCAGGCGGTCACAAAGTACCGAGCTGACCTCCCTGTGCTATGCGGCTGCTTCCCACTAGCTATGTACCTCACATTTGGTAGTGTATATATGTCCATGCCGCTCTTTCACTTTGTCACAGCTTACCCTTCCCCCTCCCCATATCCTCAAGTCCATTCTCTAGTAGGTCTGTGTCTTTATTCCTGTCTTACCCCTATGTTCTTCATGACATTTTTTTTTCTTAAATTCCATATATATGTGTCAGCATACAGTATTTGTCTTTCTCTTTCTGACTTACTTCACTCTGTATGACAGACTCTAGGTCTATCCACCTCATTACAAATAGCTCAATTTCATTTCTTTTTATGGCTGAGTAATATTCCATTGTATATATGTGCCACATCTTCTTTATCCATTCATCCGATGATGGACACTTAGGTTGTTTCCATCTCCGGGCTATTGTAAATAGAGCTGCTATGAACATTTTGGTACATGTCTCTTTTTGAATTATGGTTTTCTCAGGGTATATGCCCAGTAGTGGGATTGCTGGGTCATATGGTAGTTCTATTTGTAGTTTTTTAAGGAACCTCCATACCGTTCTCCATAGCGGCTGTACCAATTCACATTCCCACCAGCAGTGCAAGAGTGTTCCCTTTTTTCCACACCCTCTCCAGCATTTATTGTTTCTAGATTTTTTGATGATGGCCATTCTGACTGGTGTGAGATGATATCTCATTGTAGTTTTGATTTGCATTTCTCTAATGAGTAAAGATGTTGAGCATCCTTTCATGTGTTTGTTGGCAGTCTGTATATCTTCTGTGGAGAAATGTCTATTTAGGTCTTCTGCCCATTTTTGGATTGGGTTGTTTGTTTTTTTGTTATTGAGCTGCATGAGCTGCTTATAAATTTTGGAGATTAATCCTTTGTCAGTTGCTTCATTTGCAAATATTTTCTCCCATTCTGAGGGTTGTCTTTTGGTCTTGTTTATGGTTTCCTTTGCTGTGCAAAAGCTTTGAAGTTTCATTAGGTCCCATGTGTTTATTTTTGTCTTTATTTCCATTTCTCTAGGAGGTGGGTCCAAAAGGATCTTGCTGTGATTGATGTCATAGAGTGTTCTGCCTATGTTTTCCTCTAAGAGTTTGATAGTGTCTGGCCTTACATTTAGGTCTTTAATCCATTTTGAGCTTATTTTTGTGTATGGTGTTAGGGAGTGATCTAATCTCATACTTTTACATGTCCCTATCCAGTTTTCCCAGCACCACTTATTGAAGAGACTGTCCTTTCTCCACTGTACATTCCTGCCTCCTTTATCAAAGATAAGGTGACCATATGTCCGTGGGTTTAACTCTGGGATTTCTATCCTGTTCCATTGATCTATCTTTCTGTTTTTGTGCCAGTACCATACTGTCTTGATTACTGTAGCTTTGTAGTAGAGTCTGAAGTCAGGGAGCCTGATTCCTCCAGCTCCATTTTTCGTTCTCAAGATTGCTTTGGCTATTCGGGGTCTTTTGTGTTTCCATACAAATTGTGAAATTTTTTGTTCTAGTTCTGTGAAAAATGCCAGTGGTAGTTTGATAGGGATTGCATTGAACCTGTAGATTGCTTTGGGTAGTAGAGTCATTTTCACAATGTTGATTCTTCCAATCCAAGAACATGGTACATCTCTCCATCTATTTGTATCATCTTTAATTTCTTTCATCAGTGTCTTATAATTTTCTGCATACAGGTCTTTTGTCTCCTTAGGTAGGTTTATTCCTAGATATTTTATTCTTTTTGTTGCAATGGTAAATGGGAGTGTTTCCTTGATTTCACTTTCAGATTTTTCATCATCAGTATATAGGAATGCCAGAGATTTCTGTGCATTAATTTTGTATCCTGCAACTTTACCAAATTCATTGATTAACTCTAGTAGTTTTCTGGTAGCATCTTTAGGATTCTCTATGTATAGTATCATGTCATCTGCAAACAGTGACAGCTTTACTTCTTCTTTTCCAATTTGGATTCCTTTTATTTCCTTTTCTTCTCTGATTGCTGTGGCTAAAACTTCCAAAACTAGGTTGAATAAGAGTGGTGAAAGTGGGCAACCTTGTCTAGTTCCTGATCTTAGTGGAAATGGTTTCAGTTTTTCACCATTGAGGACGATGCTGGCTGTGGGTTTGTCATATATGGCCTTTATTATGTTGAGGAAAGTTCCCTCTATGCCTACTTTCTGCAGGGTTTTTATCATAAATGGGTGTTGAATTTTGTCGAAAGCTTTCTCTGCATCTATTGAGATGATCATATGGTTTTTCTCCTTCAATTTGTTAATATGGTGTATCACGTTGATTGATTTGCGTATATTGAAGAATCCTTGCATTCCTGGAATAAACCCCAGTTGATCATGGTGTATGATCCTTTTAATGTGCTGTTGGATTCTGTTTGCTAGTATTTTGTTGAGGATTTTTGCATCTATGTTCATCAGTGATATTGGCCTGTAGTTTTCTTTCTTTGTGACATCCTTGCCTGGTTTTGGTATCAAGGTGATGGTGGCCTCGTAGAATGAGTTTGGGAGTGTTCCCCCCTCTGCTATATTTTGGAAGAGTTTGAGAAGGATAGGTGTTAGCTCTTCTCTAAATGCTTGATAGAATTCGCCTGTGAAGCCATCTGGTCCTGGGCTTTTGTTTGTTGGAAGATTTTTTATCACAGTTTCAATTTCAGTGCTTGTGATTGGTCTGTTCATATTTTCTATTTCTTCCTGATTCAGTCTTGGCAGGTTGTGCATTTCTAAGAATTTGTCCATTTCTTCCAGGTTGTCCATTTTATTGGCATAGAGTTGCTTATAGTAATCTCTCATGATCTTTTGTATTTCTGCAGTGTCAGTTGTTACTTCTCCTTTTTCATTTCTAATTCTATTGATTTGAGTCTTCTCCCTTTTTTTCTTGATGAGTCTGGCTAATGGTTTATCAATTTTGTTTATCTTCTCAAAGAACCAGCTTTTAGTTTTATTGATCTTTGCTATCGTTTCCTTCATTTCTTTTTCATTTATTTCTGATCTGATTTTTATGATTTCTTTCCTTCTGCTAACTTTGGGATGTTTTTGTTCTTCTTTCTCTAATTGCTTTAGGTGCAAGGTTAGGTTGTTTATTCGAGATGTTTCCTGTTTCTTAAGGTGGGATTGTATTGCTATAAACTTCCCTCTTAGAACTGCTTTTGCTGCATCCCATAGGTTTTGGGTCGTCGTGTCTCCATTGTCATT